>NW_027675403.1:0-2500 GCF_965601325.2 Salmo salar
TCGGTGTGTGTGTGTGTGTGTTGTCGGTGTGTGTGTGTGTGTGTTGTCGGTGTGTGTGTGTGTGTGTGTGTGTGTGTGTGTGGTGTGTGTGTGTTGTCGGCGTGTGTGTGTGTGTTGTCGGTGTGTGTGTGTGTTGTCGGTGTGTGTGTGTGTGTTGTCGGTGTGTGTGTGTGTTGTCGGTGTGTGTGTGTGTGTTGTCGGTGTGTGTGTGTGTGTGTTGTCGGTGTGTGTGTGTGTGTGTGTTGTCGGTGTGTGTGTGTGTGTTGTCGGTGTGTGTGTGTGTGTGTTGTCGGTGTGTGTGTGTGTGTGTGTGTCGGTGTGTGTGTGTGTGTTGTCGGTGTGTGTGTGTGTGTTGTCGGTGTGTGTGTGTGTGTGTTGTCGGTGTGTGTGTGTGTGTGTGTGTGTGTGTTGTCGGTGTGTGTGTGTGTTGTGTGTGTGTGTGTTGTCGGTGTGTGTGTGTGTTGTCGGTGTGTGTGTGTGTGTGTGTTGTCGGTGTGTGTGTGTGTGTTGTCGGTGTGTGTGTGTGTGTGTGTGTGTTGTCGGTGTGTGTGTGTTGTCGGTGCATGTGTGTGTGTGTTGTCGGTGTGTGTGTGTGTGTGTTGTCGGTGTGTGTGTGTGTGTGTGTTGTCGGTGTGTGTGTGTGTGTGTGTGTTGTCGGTGTGTGTGTGTTGTCGGTGTGTGTGTGTGTGTGTTGTCGGTGTGTGTGTGTGTTGTGTGTGTGTGTGTTGTCGGTGTGTGTGTGTGTGTGTTGTCGGTGTGTGTGTGTGTGTGTTGTCGGTGTGTGTGTGTGTGTGTGTGTGTGTGTGGTGTGTGTGTGTTGTCGGTGTGTGTGTGTGTTGTCGGTGTGTGTGTGTGTGTGTGTGTCGGTGTGTGTGTGTGTGTTGTCGGTGTGTGTGTGTGTGTGTGTGTGTTGTCGGTGTGTGTGTGTTGTCGGTGCATGTGTGTGTGTGTTGTCGGTGTGTGTGTGTGTGTGTTGTCGGTGTGTGTGTGTGTGTGTTGTCGGTGTGTGTGTGTGTGTGTGTTGTCGGTGTGTGTGTGTTGTCGGTGTGTGTGTGTGTGTGTTGTCGGTGTGTGTGTGTGTTGTGTGTGTGTGTGTTGTCGGTGTGTGTGTGTGTGTGTGTGTGTGTGTGTGGTGTGTGTGTGTTGTCGGTGTGTGTGTGTGTGTTGTCGGTGTGTGTGTGTGTTGTCGGTGTGTGTGTGTGTGTTGTCGGTGTGTGTGTGTGTGTGTGTTGTGTGTGTGTGTGTGTGTTGTCGGTGTGTGTGTGTGTTGTCGGTGTGTGTGTGTGTGTGTTGTCGGTGTGTGTGTGTGTGTGTTGTCGGTGTGTGTGTGTGTGTGTGTGTGTGTGTGGTGTGTGGTGTGTGTGTGTTGTCGGTGTGTGTGTGTGTGTGTTGTCGGTGTGTGTGTGTGTTGTGTGTGTGTGTGTTGTCGGTGTGTGTGTGTGTGTGTTGTCGGTGTGTGTGTGTGTGTGTTGTCGGTGTGTGTGTGTGTGTGTGTGTGTGTGTGTGTGTGTGTGTGTTGTCGGGTGTGTGTGTGTGTTGTCGGTGTGTGTGTGTGTGTTGTCGGTGTGTGTGTGTGTGTTGTCGGTGTGTGTGTGTGTTGTCGGTGTGTGTGTGTGTGTTGTCGGTGTGTGTGTGTGTGTGTTGTCGGTGTGTGTGTGTGTGTGTGTTTGTCGGTGTGTGTGTGTGTGTTGTCGGTGTGTGTGTGTGTGTGTTGTCGGTGTGTGTGTGTGTGTGTGTTTTGTCGGTGTGTGTGTGTGTGTTGTCGGTGTGTGTGTGTGTGTTGTCGGTGTGTGTGTGTGTGTGTTGTCGGTGTGTGTGTGTGTGTGTGTGTGTGTGTTGTCGGTGTGTGTGTGTGTTGTGTGTGTGTGTGTTGTCGGTGTGTGTGTGTGTTGTCGGTGTGTGTGTGTGTGTGTGTTGTCGGTGTGTGTGTGTGTGTTGTCGGTGTGTGTGTGTGTGTGTGTGTGTTGTCGGTGTGTGTGTGTTGTCGGTGCATGTGTGTGTGTGTTGTCGGTGTGTGTGTGTGTGTGTTGTCGGTGTGTGTGTGTGTGTGTGTTGTCGGTGTGTGTGTGTGTGTGTGTGTTGTCGGTGTGTGTGTGTTGTCGGTGTGTGTGTGTGTGTGTTGTCGGTGTGTGTGTGTTGTTGTGTGTGTGTGTGTTGTCGGTGTGTGTGTGTGTGTGTTGTCGGTGTGTGTGTGTGTGTGTTGTCGGTGTGTGTGTGTGTGTGTGTGTGTGTTGTGGTGTGTGTGTGTTGTCGGTGTGTGTGTGTGTGTTGTCGGTGTGTGTGTGTGTTGTCGGTGTGTGTGTGTGTGTTGTCGGTGTGTGTGTGTGTTGTTGGTGTGTGTGTGTGTGTGTGTTGTCGGTGTGTGTGTGTGTTGTGTGTGTGTGTGTTGTCGGTGTGTGTGTGTGTGTGTTGTCGGTGTGTGTGTGTGTGTGTTGTCGGTGTGTGTGTGTGTGTGTGTGTGTGTTGTGGTGTGTGTGTGTTGTCGGTGTGTGTGTGTGTG
>NW_027675403.1:12500-73883 GCF_965601325.2 Salmo salar
GTGTGTGTGTGTTGTCGGTGTGTGTGTGTGTGTGTGTGTGTGTGTTGTGGTGTGTGTGTGTTGTCGGTGTGTGTGTGTGTGTGTTGTCGGTGTGTGTGTGTGTTGTGTGTGTGTGTGTTGTCGGTGTGTGTGTGTGTGTGTTGTCGGTGTGTGTGTGTGTGTGTTGTCGGTGTGTGTGTGTGTGTGTGTGTGTGTGTTGTGGTGTGTGTGTGTTGTCGGCGTGTGTGTGTGTGTTGTCGGTGTGTGTGTGTGTTGTCGGTGTGTGTGTGTGTGTTGTCGGTGTGTGTGTGTGTTGTCGGTGTGTGTGTGTGTGTTGTCGGTGTGTGTGTGTGTGTGTGTGTTGTCGGTGTGTGTGTGTGTGTGTGTTGTCGGTGGTGTGTGTGTGTGTGTTGTCGGTGTGTGTGTGTGTGTGTTGTCGGTGTGTGTGTGTGTGTGTGTTGTCGGTGTGTGTGTGTGTGTGTGTGTTGTCGGTGTGTGTGTGTTGTCGGGGGTGTGTGTGTGTGTCGGTGTGTTGTCGGTGTGTGTGTGTGTGTGTGTGTGTGTTGTCGGTGTGTGTGTGTGTGTGTGTTGTCGGTGTGTGTGTGTTGTCGGTGCGTGTGTGTGTGTGTTGTCGGGTGTGTGTGTGTGTGTTGTCGGTGTGTGTGTGTGTGTGTGTTGTCGGTGTGTGTGTGTGTTGTCGGTGTGTGTGTGTGTTGTCGGTGTGTGTGTGTGTTGTTGGTGTGTGTGTGTGTGTGTGTGTTGTCGGTGTGTGTGTGTGTGTGTTGTCGGTGTGTGTGTGTGTTGTCGTGTGTGTGTGTGTGTGTTGTCGTGTGTGTGTGTGTGTGTTGTCGTGTGTGTGTGTGTGTGTGTGTGTGTGTGTGTGTGTGTGTGTGTGTGTGTTGTTGGTGTGTGTGTGTGTGTGTGTGTGTGTGTGTTGTCGGTGTGTGTGTGTGTTGTGTGTGTGTGTGTTGTCGGTGTGTGTGTGTGTGTGTTGTCGGTGTGTGTGTGTGTGTGTGTTGTCGTGTGTGTGTGTGTGTTGTCGGTGTGTGTGTGTGTGTTGTCGGTGTGTGTGTGTGTGTGTTGTCGGTGTGTGTGTGTGTGTGTGTGTGTGTTGTCGGTGTGTGTGTGTGTTGTGTGTGTGTGTGTTGTCGGTGTGTGTGTGTGTTGTCGTGTGTGTGTGTGTGTGTGTTGTCGGTGTGTGTGTGTGTGTTGTCGGTGTGTGTGTGTGTGTGTGTGTGTGTCGGTGTGTGTGTGTGTGTCGTGTGTGTGTGTGTGTGTGTGTGTGTGTGTGTTGTCGGTGTGTGTGTGTGTGTGTGTGTGGTGTGTGTGTGTGTGTGTGTGTTGTCGGTGTGTGTGTGTGTGTGTGTTGTCGGTGTGTGTGTGTTGTCGGTGCATGTGTGTGTGTGTTGTCGGTGTGTGTGTGTGTGTGTTGTCGGTGTGTGTGTGTGTGTGGTTGTCGGTGTGTGTGTGTGTGTGTGTGTTGTCGGTGTGTGTGTGTTGTCGGTGTGTGTGTGTGTGTGTTGTCGGTGTGTGTGTGTGTTGTGTGTGTGTGTGTTGTCGGTGTGTGTGTGTGTGTGTGTGTGTGTGTTGTGGTGTGTGTGTGTTGTCGGTGTGTGTGTGTGTGTTGTCGGTGTGTGTGTGTGTTGTCGGTGTGTGTGTGTGTGTTGTCGGTGTGTGTGTGTGTGTTGTTGGTGTGTGTGTGTGTGTGTTGTCGGTGTGTGTGTGTGTGTGTGTGTGTGTGTTGTCGGTGTGTGTGTGTGTGTGTTGTCGGTGTGTGTGTGTGTGTGTTGTCGGTGTGTGTGTGTGTGTGTGTGTGTGTGTGTGTGTGTGTGTGTTGTCGGTGTGTGTGTGTGTGTGTTGTCGGTGTGTGTGTGTGTTGTGTGTGTGTGTGTTGTCGGTGTGTGTGTGTGTGTGTTGTCGGTGTGTGTGTGTGTGTGTTGTCGGTGTGTGTGTGTGTGTGTGTGGTGTGTGTGTGTGTGTGTGTGTCGGCGTGTGTGTGTGTGTTGTCGGTGTGTGTGTGTGTTGTCGGTGTGTGTGTGTGTGTTGTCGGTGTGTGTGTGTGTTGTCGGTGTGTGTGTGTGTGTTGTCGGTGTGTGTGTGTGTGTGTGTGTTGTCGGTGTGTGTGTGTGTGTGTGTTGTCGGTGTGTGTGTGTGTGTGTGTTGTCGGTGTGTGTGTGTGTGTGTTGTCGGTGTGTGTGTGTGTGTGTGTTGTCGGTGTGTGTGTGTGTGTGTGTGTTGTCGGTGTGTGTGTGTTGTCGGTGTGTGTGTGTGTGTGTGTTGTCGGTGTGTTGTCGGTGTGTGTGTGTGTGTGTTGTCGGTGTGTGTGTGTGTGTTGTTGTGTGTGTGTGTGTGTGTGTGTGTGTGTTGTCGGTGTGTGTGTGTGTGTGTGTTGTCGGTGTGTGTGTGTTGTCGGTGTGTGTGTGTGTGTGTTGTCGGTGTGTGTGTGTGTGTGTTGTCGGTGTGTGTGTGTGTGTGTGTGTGTCGTGTGTGTGTGTGTGTGTGTGTTGTCGGTGTGTGTGTGTGTGTCGGTGTGTGTGTGTGTGTGTGTTGTCGGTGTGTGTGTGTGTGTGTGTGTGTGTGTGTGTGTGTGTGTTGTCGGTGTGTGTGTGTGTGTGTGTGTGTGTGTGTGTTGTCGGTGTGTGTGTGTGTTGTCGGTGTGTGTGTGTGTGTTGTCGGTGTGTGTGTGTGTTGTCAGTGTGTGTGTGTGTGTGTTGTCAGTGTGTGTGTGTGTGTTGTCGGTGTGTGTGTGTGTGTGTGTGTGTGTGTGTGTGTGTGTGTGTGTTGTGTGTGTGTGTGTGTGTGTGTGTGTGTGTTGTCGGTGTGTGTGTGTGTTGTGTGTGTGTGTGTTGTCGGTGTGTGTGTGTGTGTGTTGTCGGTGTGTGTGTGTGTGTGTGTTTTGTCGGTGTGTGTGTGTGTGTTGTCGGTGTGTGTGTGTGTGTTGTCGGTGTGTGTGTGTGTGTGTTGTCGGTGTGTGTGTGTGTGTGTGTGTGTGTGTGTCGGTGTGTGTGTGTGTTGTGTGTGTGTGTGTTGTCGGTGTGTGTGTGTGTTGTCGGTGTGTGTGTGTGTGTGTGTTGTCGGTGTGTGTGTGTGTGTTGTCGGTGTGTGTGTGTGTGTGTGTGTGTTGTCGGTGTGTGTGTGTTGTCGGTGCATGTGTGTGTGTGTTGTCGGTGTGTGTGTGTGTGTGTTGTCGGTGTGTGTGTGTGTGTGTGTTGTCGGTGTGTGTGTGTGTGTGTGTGTTGTCGGTGTGTGTGTGTTGTCGGTGTGTGTGTGTGTGTGTTGTCGGTGTGTGTGTGTGTTGTGTGTGTGTGTGTTGTCGGTGTGTGTGTGTGTGTGTTGTCGGTGTGTGTGTGTGTGTGTTGTCGGTGTGTGTGTGTGTGTGTGTGTGTGTGTTGTGGTGTGTGTGTGTTGTCGGTGTGTGTGTGTGTGTTGTCGGTGTGTGTGTGTGTTGTCGGTGTGTGTGTGTGTTGTCGGTGTGTGTGTGTGTGTTGTTGGTGTGTGTGTGTGTGTGTTGTCGGTGTGTGTGTGTGTGTGTGTGTGTGTGTGTTGTCGGTGTGTGTGTGTGTGTGTTGTCGGTGTGTGTGTGTGTGTGTTGTCGGTGTGTGTGTGTGTGTGTGTGTGTGTGTGTGGTGTGTGTGTGTTGTCGGTGTGTGTGTGTGTGTTGTCGGTGTGTGTGTGTGTTGTGTGTGTGTGTGTTGTCGGTGTGTGTGTGTGTGTGTTGTCGGTGTGTGTGTGTGTGTGTTGTCGGTGTGTGTGTGTGTGTGTGTGTGTGTGTGTGTGTGTGTGTGTTGTCGGCGTGTGTGTGTGTGTTGTCGGTGTGTGTGTGTGTTGTCGGTGTGTGTGTGTGTGTTGTCGGTGTGTGTGTGTGTTGTCGGTGTGTGTGTGTGTGTTGTCGTGTGTGTGTGTGTGTGTGTGTTGTCGGTGTGTGTGTGTGTGTGTGTGTTGTCGGTGTGTGTGTGTGTGTGTGTTGTCGGTGTGTGTGTGTGTGTGTTGTCGGTGTGTGTGTGTGTGTGTGTTGTCGGTGTGTGTGTGTGTGTGTGTGTTGTCGGTGTGTGTGTGTTGTCGGTGTGTGTGTGTGTGTGTTGTCGGTGTGTTGTCGGTGTGTGTGTGTGTGTGTGTTGTCGGTGTGTGTGTGTGTGTGTTGTCGGTGTGTGTGTGTGTGTGTGTGTTGTCGGTGTGTGTGTGTGTGTGTTGTCGTGTGTGTGTGTGTTGTCGGTGTGTGTGTGTGTGTCGGTGTGTGTGTGTGTGTGTTGTCGGTGTGTGTGTGTGTTGTCGGTGTGTGTGTGTGTGTGTGTTGTCGGTGTGTGTGTGTGTGTTGTCGGTGTGTGTGTGTGTGTGTTGTCGGTGTGTGTGTGTGTGTGTTGTCGGTGTGTGTGTGTGTGTGTTGTCGGTGTGTGTGTGTGTGTGTGTGTGTGTGTGTGTGTGTGTGTGTGTGTGTTGTCGGTGTGTGTGTGTGTGTGTGTTGTCGGTGTGTGTGTGTGTTGTCGGTGTGTGTGTGTGTTGTCGGTGGTGTGTGTGTGTGTTGTCGGTGTGTGTGTGTGTGTGTTGTCGGTGGTGTGTGTGTGTGTTGTCGGTGTGTGTGTGTGTGTGTTGTCGTGTGTGTGTGTGTGTTGTCGGTGTGTGTGTGTGTGTGTGTTGTCGGTGTGTGTGTGTGTGTTGTCGGTGTGTGTGTGTGTGTGTGTTGTCGGTGTGTGTGTGTGTGTGTGTGTGTGTGTGTGTTGTCGGTGTGTGTGTGTGTGTGTTGTCGGTGTGTGTGTGTGTGTGTGTGTGTCTGTGTGTTGTGTGTGTGTGTGTGTGTGTGTGTTGTCGGTGTGTGTGTGTGTGTTGTCGGTGTGTGTGTGTGTGTTGTCGGTGTGTGTGTGTGTTGTCGGTGTGTGTGTGTGTTGTTGTGTGTGTGGTGTGTGTGTGTTGTCGGTGTGTGTGTGTGTGTTGTCGGTGTGTGTGTGTGTGTGTTGTCGGTGTGTGTGTGTGTGTGTTGTCGGTGTGTGTGTGTGTGTTGTCGTGTGTGTGTGTGTGTTGTCGGTGTGTGTGTGTGTGTGTTGTCGGTGTGTTGTCGTGTGTGTGTGTGTGTGTGTTGTCGGTGTGTGTGTGTGTGTGTTGTCGGTGTGTGTGTGTGTGTGTTGTCGGTGTGTGTGTGTTGTGGTGTGTGTGTGTTGTCGGTGTGTGTGTGTGTGTTGTCGGTGTGTGTGTGTGTTGTCGGTGTGTGTGTGTGTGTTGTCGGTGTGTGTGTGTGTGTTGTCGGTGTGTGTGTGTGTGTGTTGTCGGTGTGTGTGTGTGTTGTCGGTGTGTGGTGTGTGTGTGTTGTCGGTGTGTGTGTGTGTGTTGTTGGTGTGTGTGTGTGTGTGTGTGTGTGTGTTGTCGGTGTGTGTGTGTGTGTGTGTTGTCGGTGTGTGTGTGTGTGTTGTCGGTGTGTGTGTGTTGTCGGTGTGTGTGTGTGTGTTGTCGGTGTGTGTGTGTGTGTGTTGTCGGTGTGTGTGTGTGTGTGTGTGTCGGTGTGTGTGTGTGTGTGTGTGTTGTCGGTGTGTGTGTGTTGTCGTGTGTGTGTGTGTGTGTGTTGTCGGTGTGTGTGTGTTGTCGGTGTGTGTGTGTGTGTGTGTTGTCGGTGTGTGTGTGTGTTGTGTGTGTGTGTGTGTTGTCGGTGTGTGTGTGTGTGTGTTGTCGGTGTGTGTGTGTGTGTGTGTGTTGTCGGTGTGTGTGTGTGTGTGTGTGTGTGTGTGTGTGTGTGTGTTGTCGGTGTGTGTGTGTGTGTTGTCGGTGTGTGTGTGTGTTGTCGGTGTGTGTGTGTGTTGTCGGTGTGTGTGTGTGTGTGTGTGTGTGTGTGTGTGTGTGTGTTGTCGGTGTGTGTGTGTGTGTTGTCGGTGTGTGTGTGTGTGTGTTGTCGTGTGTGTGTGTGTGTGTTGTCGGTGTGTGTGTGTGTGTTGTCGGTGTGTGTGTGTGTGTGTGTGTGTGTGTGTGTGTGTGTGTGTGTGTGTGTGTGTGTGTGTTGTCGGTGTGTGTGTGTGTTGTGTGTGTGTGTGTTGTCGGTGTGTGTGTGTGTGTGTTGTCGGTGTGTGTGTGTGTGTGTGTTTGTCGGTGTGTGTGTGTGTGTTGTCGGTGTGTGTGTGTGTGTTGTCGGTGTGTGTGTGTGTGTGTTGTCGGTGTGTGTGTGTGTGTGTGTGTGTGTTGTCGGTGTGTGTGTGTGTTGTGTGTGTGTGTGTTGTCGGTGTGTGTGTGTGTTGTCGGTGTGTGTGTGTGTGTGTGTTGTCGGTGTGTGTGTGTGTGTTGTCGGTGTGTGTGTGTGTGTGTGTGTGTGTTGTCGGTGTGTGTGTGTGTTGTGTGTGTGTGTGTGTTGTCGGTGTGTGTGTGTGTGTGTGTTGTCGGTGTGTGTGTGTGTGTGTTGTCGGTGTGTGTGTGTGTGTGTGTGTTGTCGGTGTGTGTGTGTTGTCGGTGTGTGTGTGTTGTCGGTGTGTGTGTGTGTGTGTGTGTTGTCGGTGTGTGTGTGTGTGTGTTGTCGGTGTGTGTGTGTGTGTTGTCGGTGTGTGTGTGTGTGTGTGTGTGCTTGTCGGTGTGTGTGTGTTGTCGTTGTGTGTGTGTGTGTGTGTGGTGGTGTGTGTGTGTGTTGTCGGTGTGTGTGTGTGTGTGTTGTCGGTGTGTGTGTGTGTTGTCGGTGTGTGTGTGTGTTGTCGGTGTGTGTGTGTGTTGTTGGTGTGTGTGTGTGTGTGTTGTCGGTGTGTGTGTGTGTGTTGTCGGTGTGTGTGTGTGTGTGTTGTCGGTGTGTGTGTGTGTGTGTGTGTTGTCGGTGTGTGTGTGTGTGTGTGTGTGTGTGTGTGTGTTGTCGGTGTGTGTGTGTGTTTGTGTGTGTGTGTTGTCGGTGTGTGTGTGTGTGTGTTGTCGGTGTGTGTGTGTGTGTGTGTTGTCGGTGTGTGTGTGTGTGTGTTGTCGGTGTGTGTGTGTGTGTGTTGTCGGTGTGTGTGTGTGTGTTGTCGGTGTGTGTGTGTGTTGTGTGTGTGTGTGTTGTCGGTGTGTGTGTGTGTGTGTTGTCGGTGTGTGTGTGTGTGTGTTGTCGGTGTGTGTGTGTGTGTGTGTGTGTGTGTGTGTGTGTGTGTGTGTTGTCGGTGTGTGTGTGTGTGTTGTCGGTGTGTGTGTGTGTTGTCGGTGTGTGTGTGTGTGTGTTGTCGGTGTGTGTGTGTGTGTGTTGTCGGTGTGTGTGTGTGTGTGTTGTCGGTGTGTGTGTGTGTGTGTGTGTGTTGTCGGTGTGTGTGTGTGTGTGTGTTGTCGGTGTGTGTGTGTGTGTGTGTGTGTTGTCGGTGTGTGTGTGTTGTCGGTGTGTGTGTGTGTTGTCGGTGTGTTGTCGGTGTGTGTGTGTGTTGTCGGTGTGTGTGTGTGTGTTGTCGGTGTGTGTGTGTGTGTGTGTTGTCGGTGTGTGTGTGTGTTGTCGGTGAGTGTGTGTGTTGTCGGTGTGTGTGTGTGTTGTCGGTGTGTGTGTGTGTGTGTGTCTTGTCGGTGTGTGTGGGTTGTCGTTGTGTGTGTGTGTGTGTGGTAGGTGTGTGTGTGTGTTGTCGGTGTGTGTGTGTGTGTTGTCGGTGTGTGTGTGTGTGTTGTCGGTGTGTGTGTGTGTGTGTGTGTGTGTGTGTGTGTGTGTGTGTGTATGTGTTGTCGGTGTGTGTGTGTTGTCGGTGTGTGTGTGTGTGTGTGTGTTGTCGGTGTGTGTGTGTGTGTGTGTGTGTGTGTGTGTGTTGTCGGTGTGTGTGTGTGTTGTCGGTGTGTGTGTGTGTGTGTGTGTGTTGTCGGTGTGTGTGTGTGTTGTGTGTGTGTGTGTTGTCGGTGTGTGTGTGTGTGTGTTGTCGGTGTGTGTGTGTGTGTTTGTTGTCGGTGTGTGTGTGTGTGTGTGTGTTGTCGGTGTGTGTGTCTGTTGTGTGTGTGTGTGTGTGTTGTCGGTGTGTGTGTGTGTGTGTTGTCGGTGTGTGTGTGTGTGTGTCTTGTCGGTGTGTGTGTGTTGTCGTTGTGTGTGTGTGTGTGTGGTGGTGTGTGTGTGTGTTGTCGGTGTGTGTGTGTGTGTGTTGTCGGTGTGTGTGTGTGTGTGTGTTGTCGGTGTGTGTGTGTGTGTGTGTTGTCGGTGTGTGTGTGTTGTCGGTGTGTGTGTGTGTGTGTTGTCGGTGTGTGTGTGTGTGTGTTGTCGGTGTGTGTGTGTGTGTGTGTTGTCGGTGTGTGTGTGTTGTCGGTGTGTGTGTGTGTGTGTTGTCGGTGTGTGTGTGTGTTGTCGGTGTGTGTGTGTGTGTGTGTTGTCGGTGTGTGTGTGTGTTGTGTGTGTGTGTGTTGTCGGTGTGTGTGTGTGTGTGTTGTCGGTGTGTGTGTGTGTGTGTGTGTCTTGTCGGTGTGTGTGTGTTGTCGTTGTGTGTGTGTGTGTGTGTGGTAGGTGTGTGTGTGTGTTGTCGGTGTGTGTGTGTGTGTTGTCGGTGTGTGTGTGTGTTGTCGGTGTGTGTGTGTGTGTTGTCGGTGTGTGTGTGTGTGTGTTGTCGTGTGTGTGTGTGTGTGTGTTGTCGGTGTGTGTGTGTGTGTTGTCGGTGTGTGTGTGTGTGTGTGTGTGTTGTCGGTGTGTGTGTGTGTGTGTGTGTGTGTGTGTTGTCGGTGTGTGTGTGTGTTGTCGGTGTGTGTGTGTGTGTGTTGTCGGTGTGTGTGTGTGTGTGTTGTCGGTGTGTGTGTGTGTGTGTGTGTGTTGTCGGTGTGTGTGTGTGTTGTGTGTGTGTGTGTTGTCGGTGTGTGTGTGTGTGTGTTGTCGGTGTGTGTGTGTGTGTGTTGTCGGTGTGTGTGTGTGTGTGTGTGTGTGTGTTGTCGGTGTGTGTGTGTGTGTTGTCGGTGTGTGTGTGTGTGTTGTCGGTGTGTGTGTGTGTGTGTTGTCGGTGTGTGTGTGTGTGTGTTGTCGGTGTGTGTGTGTGTGTGTTGTCGGTGTGTGTGTGTGTGTGTGTGTCTTGTCGGTGTGTGTGTGTTGTCGTTGTGTGTGTGTGTGTGTGTGTGGTAGGTGTGTGTGTGTGTTGTCGGTGTGTGTGTGTGTGTGTGTTGTCGGTGTGTGTGTGTGTTGTCGGTGTGTGTGTGTGTTGTCGGTGTGTGTGTGTGTTGTTGGTGTGTGTGTGTGTGTGTGTTGTCGTGTGTGTGTGTGTGTTGTCGGTGTGTGTGTGTGTGTGTTGTCGGTGTGTGTGTGTGTGTGTGTTGTCGTGTGTGTGTGTGTGTTGTCGGTGTGTGTGTGTGTGTGTGTTGTCGGTGTGTGTGTGTGTGTGTGTGTGTGTGTGTGTTGTCGGTGTGTGTGTGTGTTGTGTGTGTGTGTGTTGTCGGTGTGTGTGTGTGTGTGTTGTCGGTGTGTGTGTGTGTGTGTGTTGTCGGTGTGTGTGTGTGTGTGTTGTCGGTGTGTGTGTGTGTGTGTGTTGTCGGTGTGTGTGTGTGTGTGTGGTGTTGTCGGTGTGTGTGTGTGTTGTGTGTGTGTGTGTTGTCGGTGTGTGTGTGTGTTGTCGGTGTGTGTGTGTGTGTGTTGTCGGTGTGTGTGTGTGTGTGTGTGTTGTCGGTGTGTGTGTGTGTGTTGTCGGTGTGTGTGTGTGTGTTGTCGGTGTGTGTGTGTTGTCGGTGTGTGTGTGTGTGTTGTCGGTGTGTGTGTGTGTGTGTTGTCGGTGTGTGTGTGTGTGTTGTCGGTGTGTGTGTGTGTGTGTGTGTTGTCGGTGTGTGTGTGTGTGTGTGTTGTCGGTGTGTGTGTGTGTGTGTGTTGTCGGTGTGTGTGTGTTGTCGGTGCTTGTGTGTGTGTGTTGTCGGTGTGTGTGTGTGTGTGTTGTCGGTGTGTGTGTGTGTGTGTGTTGTCGGTGTGTGTGTGTGTGTTGTCGGTGTGTGTGTGTGTGTGTGTGTTGTCGGTGTGTGTGTGTGTGTGTGTGTGTGTGTGTGTGTGTTGTCGGTGTGTGTGTGTGTTGTCGGTGTGTGTGTGTGTGTGTGTGTGTTGTCGGTGTGTGTGTGTGTTGTGTGTGTGTGTGTTGTCGGTGTGTGTGTGTGTGTGTTGTCGGTGTGTGTGTGTGTGTTTGTTGTCGGTGTGTGTGTGTGTGTGTTGTCGGTGTGTGTGTCTGTTGTGTGTGTGTGTGTGTGTTGTCGTTGTGTCTGTGTGTGTGTTGTCGGTGTGTGTGTGTGTGTGTCTTGTCGGTGTGTGTGTGTTGTCGTTGTGTGTGTGTGTGTGTGGTAGGTGTGTGTGTGTGTGTTGTCGGTGTGTGTGTGTGTGTGTTGTCGGTGTGTGTGTGTGTGTGTGTTGTCGGTGTGTGTGTGTGTGTGTGTTGTCGGTGTGTGTGTGTTGTCGGTGCGTGTGTGTGTGTGTTGTCGGTGTGTGTGTGTGTGTGTTGTCGGTGTGTGTGTGTGTGTGTGTGTTGTCGGTGTGTGTGTGTTGTCGGTGTGTGTGTGTGTGTGTGTTGTCGGTGTGTGTGTGTGTGTTGTCGGTGTGTGTGTGTGTGTGTGTGTTGTCGGTGTGTGTGTATGTTGTGTGTGTGTGTGTGTTGTCGGTGTGTGTGTGTGTGTGTTGTCGGTGTGTGTGTGTGTCTTGTCGGTGTGTGTGTGTTGTCGTTGTGTGTGTGTGTGTGTGTGTGGTAGGTGTGTGTGTGTGTTGTCGGTGTGTGTGTGTGTGTTGTCGGTGTGTGTGTGTGTTGTCGGTGTGTGTGTGTGTTGTCGGTGTGTGTGTGTGTTGTTGGTGTGTGTGTGTGTGTGTGTGTTGTCGGTGTGTGTGTGTGTGTTGTCGGTGTGTGTGTGTGTGTGTTGTCGGTGTGTGTGTGTGTGTGTGGTAGGTGTGTGTGTGTGTTGTCGGTGTGTGTGTGTGTGTGTGTTGTCGGTGTGTGTGTGTGTTGTCGGTGTGTGTGTGTGTTGTCGGTGTGTGTGTGTGTTGTTGGTGTGTGTGTGTGTGTGTGTTGTCAGTGTGTGTGTGTGTGTTGTCGGTGTGTGTGTGTGTGTGTTGTCGGTGTGTGTGTGTGTGTGTGTTGTCAGTGTGTGTGTGTGTGTTGTCGGTGTGTGTGTGTGTGTGTGTGTGTCGGTGTGTGTGTGTGTGTGTGTGTGTGTGTGTTGTCGGTGTGTGTGTGTGTTGTGTGTGTGTGTGTTGTCGGTGTGTGTGTGTGTGTGTTGTCGGTGTGTGTGTGTGTGTGTGTTGTCGGTGTGTGTGTGTGTGTGTTGTCGGTGTGTGTGTGTGTGTTGTCGGTGTGTGTGTGTGTGTGTGTGTGTGTGTGTGTGTGTGTGTGTGTGTGATGTGTTGTCGGTGTGTGTGTGTGTGTTGTCGGTGTGTGTGTGTGTGTGTGTGTTGTCGGTGTGTGTGTGTGTGTGTGTGTGTGTGTGTGTGTTGTCGGTGTGTGTGTGTGTTGTCGGTGTGTGTGTGTGTGTGTGTGTGTTGTCGGTGTGTGTGTGTGTTGTGTGTGTGTGTGTTGTCGGTGTGTGTGTGTGTGTGTTGTCGGTGTGTGTGTGTGTGTTTGTTGTCGGTGTGTGTGTGTGTGTGTGTGTTGTCGGTGTGTGTGTCTGTTGTGTGTGTGTGTGTGTGTTGTCGGTGTGTGTGTGTGTGTGTTGTCGGTGTGTGTGTGTGTGTGTCTTGTCGGTGTGTGTGTGTTGTCGTTGTGTGTGTGTGTGTGTGGTAGGTGTGTGTGTGTGTTGTCGGTGTGTGTGTGTGTGTGTTGTCGGTGTGTGTGTGTGTGTGTGTTGTCGGTGTGTGTGTGTGTGTGTGTTGTCGGTGTGTGTGTGTTGTCGGTGCGTGTGTGTGTGTGTTGTCGGTGTGTGTGTGTGTGTGTTGTCGGTGTGTGTGTGTGTGTGTGTGTTGTCGGTGTGTGTGTGTTGTCGGTGTGTGTGTGTGTGTGTTGTCGGTGTGTGTGTGTGTTGTCGGTGTGTGTGTGTGTTTGTGTTGTCGGTGTGTGTGTGTGTTGTGTGTGTGTGTGTTGTCGGTGTGTGTGTGTGTGTGTTGTCGGTGTGTGTGTGTGTGTGTCTTGTCGGTGTGTGTGTGTTGTCGTTGTGTGTGTGTGTGTGTGTGGTAGGTGTGTGTGTGTGTTGTCGGTGTGTGTGTGTGTGTTGTCGGTGTGTGTGTGTGTTGTCGGTGTGTGTGTGTGTGTTGTCGGTGTGTGTGTGTGTGTGTTGTCGGTGTGTGTGTGTGTGTGTTGTCAGTGTGTGTGTGTGTGTTGTCGGTGTGTGTGTGTGTGTGTGTGTGTGTGTTGTTGGTGTGTGTGTGTGTGTGTGTGTGTGTGTGTGTTGTCAGTGTGTGTGTGTGTTGTGTGTGTGTGTGTTGTCGGTGTGTGTGTGTGTGTGTTGTCGGTGTGTGTGTGTGTGTGTTTTGTCGGTGTGTGTGTGTGTGTGTTGTCGGTGTGTGTGTGTGTGTGTGTTGTCGGTGTGTGTGTGTGTGTTGTCGTGTGTGTGTGTGTGTG
The DNA here is from genome assembly GCF_965601325.2 of Salmo salar. NCBI lineage: Eukaryota > Metazoa > Chordata > Actinopteri > Salmoniformes > Salmonidae > Salmo > Salmo salar. The sequence goes on from NW_027675403.1 coordinate 24,863, forward strand.
TGTGTGTTGTCGGTGTGTGTGTGTGTTGTGTGTGTGTGTGTTGTCGGTGTGTGTGTGTGTTGTCGGTGTGTGTGTGTGTGTGTGTTGTCGTGTGTGTGTGTGTGTGTTGTCGGTGTGTGTGTGTGTGTGTGTGTGTTGTCGGTGTGTGTGTGTGTTGTGTGTGTGTGTGTTGTCGGTGTGTGTGTGTGTGTGTTGTCGGTGTGTGTGTGTGTGTGTTGTCGGTGTGTGTGTGTGTGTGTGTGTGTGTGTTGTCGGTGTGTGTGTGTGTGTTGTCGGTGTGTGTGTGTGTGTTGTCGGTGTGTGTGTGTGTGTGTTGTCGGTGTGTGTGTGTGTGTGTTGTCGGTGTGTGTGTGTGTGTGTTGTCGGTGTGTGTGTGTGTGTGTGTGCTTGTCGGTGTGTGTGTGTTGTCGTTGTGTGTGTGTGTGTGTGTGTGGTAGGTGTGTGTGTGTGTTGTCGGTGTGTGTGTGTGTGTGTGTTGTCGGTGTGTGTGTGTGTTGTCGGTGTGTGTGTGTGTTGTCGGTGTGTGTGTGTGTTGTTGGTGTGTGTGTGTGTGTGTGTTGTCAGTGTGTGTGTGTGTGTTGTCGGTGTGTGTGTGTGTGTGTGTTGTCGGTGTGTGTGTGTGTGTGTGTTGTCAGTGTGTGTGTGTGTGTTGTCGGTGTGTGTGTGTGTGTGTGTTGTCGGTGTGTGTGTGTGTGTGTGTGTGTGTGTGTTGTCGGTGTGTGTGTGTGTTGTGTGTGTGTGTGTTGTCGGTGTGTGTGTGTGTGTGTTGTCGGTGTGTGTGTGTGTGTGTGTTGTCGGTGTGTGTGTGTGTGTGTTGTCGGTGTGTGTGTGTGTGTGTGTGTTGTCGGTGTGTGTGTGTGTGTGTGTGTGTTGTCGGTGTGTGTGTGTGTTGTGTGTGTGTGTGTTGTCGGTGTGTGTGTGTGTTGTCGGTGTGTGTGTGTGTGTGTTGTCGGTGTGTGTGTGTGTGTGTGTGTTGTCGGTGTGTGTGTGTGTGTTGTCGGTGTGTGTGTGTGTGTTGTCGGTGTGTGTGTGTTGTCGGTGTGTGTGTGTGTGTTGTCGGTGTGTGTGTGTGTGTGTTGTCGGTGTGTGTGTGTGTGTTGTCGGTGTGTGTGTGTGTGTGTGTGTTGTCGGTGTGTGTGTGTGTGTGTGTTGTCGGTGTGTGTGTGTGTGTGTGTTGTCGGTGTGTGTGTGTTGTCGGTGCTTGTGTGTGTGTGTTGTCGGTGTGTGTGTGTGTGTGTTGTCGGTGTGTGTGTGTGTGTGTGTTGTCGGTGTGTGTGTGTGTGTTGTCGGTGTGTGTGTGTGTGTGTGTGTTGTCGGTGTGTGTGTGTGTGTGTGTGTGTGTGTGTGTGTGTTGTCGGTGTGTGTGTGTGTTGTCGGTGTGTGTGTGTGTGTGTGTGTGTTGTCGGTGTGTGTGTGTGTTGTGTGTGTGTGTGTTGTCGGTGTGTGTGTGTGTGTGTTGTCGGTGTGTGTGTGTGTGTTGTTGTCGGTGTGTGTGTGTGTGTGTTGTCGGTGTGTGTGTCTGTGTGTGTGTGTGTGTGTGTGTTGTCGTTGTGTGTGTGTGTGTGTTGTCGGTGTGTGTGTGTGTGTGTCTTGTCGGTGTGTGTGTGTTGTCGTTGTGTGTGTGTGTGTGTGGTAGGTGTGTGTGTGTGTGTTGTCGGTGTGTGTGTGTGTGTGTTGTCGGTGTGTGTGTGTGTGTGTGTTGTCGGTGTGTGTGTGTGTGTGTGTTGTCGGTGTGTGTGTGTTGTCGGTGCGTGTGTGTGTGTGTTGTCGGTGTGTGTGTGTGTGTGTTGTCGGTGTGTGTGTGTGTGTGTGTGTTGTCGGTGTGTGTGTGTTGTCGGTGTGTGTGTGTGTGTGTGTTGTCGGTGTGTGTGTGTGTTGTCGGTGTGTGTGTGTGTGTGTGTGTGTTGTCGGTGTGTGTGTATGTTGTGTGTGTGTGTGTGTTGTCAGTGTGTGTGTGTGTGTGTTGTCGGTGTGTGTGTGTGTCTTGTCGGTGTGTGTGTGTTGTCGTTGTGTGTGTGTGTGTGTGTGTGGTAGGTGTGTGTGTGTGTTGTCGGTGTGTGTGTGTGTGTTGTCGGTGTGTGTGTGTGTTGTCGTGTGTGTGGTGTGTGTGTTGTCGGTGTGTGTGTTGTTGTGTGTGTGTGTGTGTGTGTGTGTGTGTGTGTGTTGTCGGTGTGTGTGTGTGTGTTGTCGGTGTGTGTGTGTGTGTCGTTGTCGGTGTGTGTGTGTGTGTGTGGTAGGTGTGTGTGTGTGTTGTCGGTGTGTGTGTGTGTGTGTGTTGTCGGTGTGTGTGTGTGTTGTCGGTGTGTGTGTGTGTTGTCGGTGTGTGTGTGTGTTGTTGGTGTGTGTGTGTGTGTGTGTGTTGTCGGTGTGTGTGTGTGTGTTGTCGGTGTGTGTGTGTGTGTGTTGTCGTGTGTGTGTGTGTGTGTGTTGTCAGTGTGTGTGTGTGTGTTGTCGGTGTGTGTGTGTGTGTGTGTGCGTGTGTTGTTGGTGTGTGTGTGTGTGTGTGTGTGTGTGTGTGTTGTCGGTGTGTGTGTGTGTTGTGTGTGTGTGTGTTGTCGGTGTGTGTGTGTGTGTGTTGTCGGTGTGTGTGTGTGTGTGTGTTGTCGGTGTGTGTGTGTGTGTGTTGTCGGTGTGTGTGTGTGTGTGTTGTCGGTGTGTGTGTGTGTTTGTCGGTGTGTGTGTGTGTGTGTGTGTGTGTCGGTGTGTGTGTGTGTTGTGTGTGTGTGTGTTGTCGGTGTGTGTGTGTGTTGTCGGTGTGTGTGTGTGTGTGTGTTGTCGGTGTGTGTGTGTGTGTGTGTGTTGTCGTGTGTGTGTGTGTTGTCGGTGTGTGTGTGTGTGTTGTGTGTGTGTGTGTTGTCGGTGTGTGTGTGTGTGTGTTGTCGGTGTGTGTGTGTGTGTGTTGTCGGTGTGTGTGTGTGTGTGTGTGTTGTCGGTGTGTGTGTGTGTGTGTGTTGTCGGTGTGTGTGTGTGTGTTGTCGGTGTGTGTGTGTGTGTGTTGTCGGTGTGTGTGTGTGTGTGTTGTCGGTGTGTGTGTGTGTGTGTTGTCGGTGTGTGTGTGTGTGTGTGTCTTGTCGGTGTGTGTGTGTTGTTGTCGGTGTGTGTGTGTGTGTGTGTGGTAGGTGTGTGTGTGTGTTGTCGGTGTGTGTGTGTGTGTGTGTTGTCGGTGTGTGTGTGTGTTGTCGGTGTGTGTGTGTGTTGTCGGTGTGTGTGTGTGTTGTTTGGTGTGTGTGTGTGTGTGTGTTGTCGGTGTGTGTGTGTGTGTTGTCGGTGTGTGTGTGTGTGTGTTGTCGGTGTGTGTGTGTGTGTGTTGTCGTGTGTGTGTGTGTGTTGTCGGTGTGTGTGTGTGTGTGTGTTGTCGGTGTGTGTGTGTGTGTGTGTGTGTGTGTGTGTTGTCGGTGTGTGTGTGTGTGTGTGTGTGTGTGTGTGTTGTCGGTGTGTGTGTGTGTGTGTTGTCGGTGTGTGTGTGTGTGTGTGTTGTCGGTGTGTGTGTGTGTGTTGTCGGTGTGTGTGTGTGTGTGTTGTCGGTGTGTGTGTGTGTTGTGTGTGTGTGTGTTGTCGGTGTGTGTGTGTGTGTGTTGTCGGTGTGTGTGTGTGTGTGTTGTCGGTGTGTGTGTGTGTGTGTGTGTGTGTGTTGTCGGTGTGTGTGTGTGTGTCGTCGGTGTGTGTGTGTGTGTTGTCGGTGTGTGTGTGTTGTCGGTGTGTGTGTGTGTGTTGTCGGTGTGTGTGTGTGTGTGTTGTCGGTGTGTGTGTGTGTGTTGTCGGTGTGTGTGTGTGTGTGTGTGTTGTCGGTGTGTGTGTGTGTGTGTGTGTGTAGTCGGTGTGTGTGTGTGTGTGTGTTGTCGGTGTGTGTGTGTTGTCGGTGCTTGTGTGTGTGTGTTGTCGGTGTGTGTGTGTGTGTGTTGTCGTGTGTGTGTGTGTGTGTGTGTTGTCGGTGTGTGTGTGTGTGTTGTCGGTGTGTGTGTGTGTGTGTGTTGTCGGGTGTGTGTGTGTGTGTGTGTGTCTTGTCGGTGTGTGTGTGTTGTCGTGTGTGTGTGTGTGTGTGTGTGGTAGGTGTGTGTGTGTGTTGTCGGTGTGTGTGTGTGTGTTGTCGGTGTGTGTGTGTGTTGTCGGTGTGTGTGTGTTGTCGGTGTGTGTGTGTTGTTGTCGGTGTGTGTGTGTGTGTGTGTTGTCGGTGTGTGTGTGTGTTGTCGGTGTGTGTGTGTGTGTGTTGTCGGTGTGTGTGTGTGTGTGTTGTCGTGTGTGTGTGTGTGTTGTCGGTGTGTGTGTGTGTGTGTGTGTGTGTGTGTGTGTGTTGTGTGTGTGTGTGTGTGTGTGTGTGTGTGTGTGTGTTGTCGGTGTGTGTGTGTGTTGTGTGTGTGTGTGTTGTCGGTGTGTGTGTGTGTGTGTGTTGTCGGTGTGTGTGTGTGTGTGTTGTCGGTGTGTGTGTGTGTGTGTTGTCGGTGTGTGTGTGTGTGTGTGTTGTCGGTGTGTGTGTGTGTGTTGTCGGTGTGTGTGTGTGTGTTGTCGGTGTGTGTGTGTGTGTGTTGTCGGTGTGTGTGTGTGTGTGTTGTCGGTGTGTGTGTGTGTGTGTTGTCGGTGTGTGTGTGTGTGTGTGTGTCTTGTCGGTGTGTGTGTGTTGTCGTTGTGTGTGTGTGTGTGTGTGGTAGGTGTGTGTGTGTGTTGTCGGTGTGTGTGTGTGTGTGTTGTCGGTGTGTGTGTGTGTTGTCGGTGTGTGTGTGTGTTGTCGGTGTGTGTGTGTGTTGTTGGTGTGTGTGTGTGTGTGTGTTGTCGGTGTGTGTGTGTTGTCGGTGTGTGTGTGTGTGTGTTGTCGGTGTGTGTGTGTGTGTGTGTTGTCAGTGTGTGTGTGTGTGTTGTCGGTGTGTGTGTGTGTGTGTGTTGTCGGTGTGTGTGTGTGTGTGTGTGTGTGTTGTCGGTGTGTGTGTGTGTTGTGTGTGTGTGTGTTGTCGGTGTGTGTGTGTGTGTGTTGTCGGTGTGTGTGTGTGTGTGTGTTGTCGGTGTGTGTGTGTGTGTGTTGTCGGTGTGTGTGTGTGTGTGTTGTCGGTGTGTGTGTGTGTGTTGTCGGTGTGTGTGTGTGTTGTGTGTGTGTGTGTTGTCGGTGTGTGTGTGTGTGTTGTCGGTGTGTGTGTGTGTGTGTTGTCGGTGTGTGTGTGTGTGTGTGTGTGTTGTCGGTGTGTGTGTGTGTGTTGTCGGTGTGAGTGTGTGTGTTGTCGGTGTGTGTGTGTTGTCGGTGTGTGTGTGTGTGTTGTCGGTGTGTGTGTGTGTGTGTTGTCGGTGTGTGTGTGTGTGTGTGTTGTCGGTGTGTGTGTGTGTGTGTGTGTGTGTGTGTGTGTTGTCGGTGTGTGTGTGTTGTGTGTGTGTGTGTTGTCGGTGTGTGTGTGTGTGTGTGTTGTCGGTGTGTGTGTGTGTGTGTTGTCGGTGTGTGTGTGTGTGTGTTGTCGGTGTGTGTGTGTGTGTGTGTTGTCGGTGTGTGTGTGTGTGTTGTCGGTGTGTGTGTGTGTGTTGTCGGTGTGTGTGTGTGTGTGTTGTCGGTGTGTGTGTGTGTGTGTTGTCGGTGTGTGTGTGTGTGTGTTGTCGGTGTGTGTGTGTGTGTGTGTGTCTTGTCGGTGTGTGTGTGTTGTCGTTGTGTGTGTGTGTGTGTGTGGTAGGTGTGTGTGTGTGTTGTCGGTGTATGTGTGTGTGTGTTGTCGGTGTGTGTGTGTGTTGTCGGTGTGTGTGTGTGTTGTCGGTGTGTGTGTGTGTTGTTGGTGTGTGTGTGTGTGTGTGTTGTCGGTGTGTGTGTGTGTGTTGTCGGTGTGTGTGTGTGTGTGTTGTCGGTGTGTGTGTGTGTGTGTTGTCAGTGTGTGTGTGTGTGTTGTCGGTGTGTGTGTGTGTGTGTGTTGTCGGTGTGTGTGTGTGTGTGTGTGTGTGTGTGTTGTCGGTGTGTGTGTGTGTTGTGTGTGTGTGTGTTGTCGGTGTGTGTGTGTGTGTGTTGTCGGTGTGTGTGTGTGTGTGTGTTGTCGGTGTGTGTGTGTGTGTGTTGTCGGTGTGTGTGTGTGTGTGTTGTCGGTGTGTGTGTGTGTGTTGTCGGTGTGTGTGTGTGTTGTGTGTGTGTGTGTTGTCGGTGTGTGTGTGTGTGTTGTCGGTGTGTGTGTGTGTGTGTTGTCGGTGTGTGTGTGTGTGTGTGTGTGTTGTCGGTGTGTGTGTGTGTGTTGTCGGTGTGAGTGTGTGTGTTGTCGGTGTGTGTGTGTTGTCGGTGTGTGTGTGTTGTCGGTGTGTGTGTGTGTGTGTTGTCGGTGTGTGTGTGTTGTCGGTGTGTGTGTGTGTGTGTGTGTTGTCGGTGTGTGTGTGTGTGTGTGTTGTCGGTGTGTGTGTGTTGTCGGTGCTTGTGTGTGTGTGTTGTTGGTGTGTGTGTGTGTGTGTTGTCGGTGTGTGTGTGTGTGTGTGTTGTCGGTGTGTGTGTGTGTGTTGTCGGTGTGTGTGTGTGTGTGTTGTCGGTGTGTGTGTGTGTGTGTGTGTGTCTTGTCGGTGTGTGTGTGTTGTCGTTGTGTGTGTGTGTGTGTGTGGTAGGTGTGTGTGTGTGTTGTCGGTGTGTGTGTGTGTGTTGTCGGTGTGTGTGTGTGTTGTCGGTGTGTGTGTGTGTTGTCGGTGTGTGTGTGTGTTGTTGGTGTGTGTGTGTGTGTGTGTGTGTGTGTTGTCGGTGTGTGTGTGTGTGTGTTGTCGGTGTGTGTGTGTGTGTGTTTTGTCGGTGTGTGTGTGTGTGTGTTGTCGGTGTGTGTGTGTGTGTGTGTGTGTGTGTGTGTGTGTGTTGTCGGTGTGTGTGTGTGTGTGTGTGTGTGTTGTCGGTGTGTGTGTGTGTTGTGTGTGTGTGTGTTGTCGGTGTGTGTGTGTGTTGTCGGTGTGTGTGTGTGTGTGTGTTGTCGGTGTGTGTGTGTGTGTGTTGTCGGTGTGTGTGTGTGTGTGTGTGTGTGTTGTCGGTGTGTGTGTGTGTTGTGTGTGTGTGTGTTGTCGGTGTGTGTGTGTGTGTGTTGTCGGTGTGTGTGTGTGTGTTGTCGGTGTGTGTGTGTGTGTGTGTGTGTGTTGTCGGTGTGTGTGTGTGTGTTGTCGGTGTGTGTGTGTGTGTTGTCGGTGTGTGTGTGTGTGTGTTGTCGGTGTGTGTGTGTGTGTGTTGTCGGTGTGTGTGTGTGTGTGTTGTCGGTGTGTGTGTGTGTGTGTGTGTCTTGTCGGTGTGTGTGTGTTGTCGTTGTGTGTGTGTGTGTGTGTGTGGTAGGTTTGTGTGTGTGTTGTCGGTGTGTGTGTGTGTGTGTTGTCGGTGTGTGTGTGTGTTGTCGGTGTGTGTGTGTGTTGTCGGTGTGTGTGTGTGTTGTTGGTGTGTGTGTGTGTGTGTGTTGTCGGTGTGTGTGTGTGTGTTGTCGGTGTGTGTGTGTGTGTGTTGTCGGTGTGTGTGTGTGTGTGTTGTCGGTGTGTGTGTGTGTGTGTTGTCGGTGTGTGTGTGTGTGTGTGTGTCTTGTCGGTGTGTGTGTGTTGTTGTTGTGTGTGTGTGTGTGTGTGGTAGGTGTGTGTGTGTGTTGTCGGTGTGTGTGTGTGTGTGTTGTCGGTGTGTGTGTGTGTTGTCGGTGTGTGTGTGTGTTGTCGGTGTGTGTGTGTGTTTTTGGTGTGTGTGTGTGTGTGTGTTGTCGGTGTGTGTGTGTGTGTTGTCGGTGTGTGTGTGTGTGTGTTGTCGGTGTGTGTCTGTGTGTGTGTTGTCAGTGTGTGTGTGTGTGTTGTCGGTGTGTGTGTGTGTGTGTGTTGTCGGTGTGTGTGTGTGTGTGTGTGTGTGTTTGTGTTGTCGGTGTGTGTGTGTGTTGTGTGTGTGTGTGTTGTCGGTGTGTGTGTGTGTGTGTTGTCGGTGTGTGTGTGTGTGTGTGTTGTCGGTGTGTGTGTGTGTGTTGTCGGTGTGTGTGTGTGTGTGTTGTCGGTGTGTGTGTGTGTTGTGTGTGTGTGTGTTGTCGGTGTGTGTGTGTGTGTGTTGTCGGTGTGTGTGTGTGTGTGTTGTCGGTGTGTGTGTGTGTGTGTGTGTGTGTGTTGTCGGTGTGTGTGTGTGTGTCGTCGGTGTGTGTGTGTGTGTTGTCGGTGTGTGTGTGTTGTCGGTGTGTGTGTGTGTGTTGTCGGTGTGTGTGTGTGTGTGTTGTCGGTGTGTGTGTGTGTGTTGTCGGTGTGTGTGTGTGTGTGTGTGTTGTCGGTGTGTGTGTGTGTGTGTGTGTGTAGTCGGTGTGTGTGTGTGTGTGTGTTGTCGGTGTGTGTGTGTTGTCGGTGCTTGTGTGTGTGTGTTGTCGGTGTGTGTGTGTGTGTGTTGTCGGTGTGTGTGTGTGTGTGTGTGTGTTGTCGGTGTGTGTGTGTGTGTTGTCGGTGTGTGTGTGTGTGTGTGTTGTCGGGGTGTGTGTGTGTGTGTGTGTGTCTTGTCGGTGTGTGTGTGTTGTCGTTGTGTGTGTGTGTGTGTGTGGTAGGTGTGTGTGTGTGTGTTGTGTGTGTGTGTGTTGTCGGTGTGTGTGTGTGTGTTGTCGGTGTGTGTGTGTGTGTGTTGTCGGTGTGTGTGTGTGTGTGTGTGTGTTGTCGGTGTGTGTGTGTGTGTTGTCGGTGTGAGTGTGTGTGTTGTCGGTGTGTGTGTGTTGTCGGTGTGTGTGTGTGTGTTGTCGGTGTGTGTGTGTGTGTGTTGTCGGTGTGTGTGTGTGTGTGTGTTGTCGGTGTGTGTGTGTGTGTGTGTGTGTGTGTGTGTGTTGTCGGTGTGTGTGTGTTGTGTGTGTGTGTGTTGTCGGTGTGTGTGTGTGTGTGTGTTGTCGGTGTGTGTGTGTGTGTGTTGTCGGTGTGTGTGTGTGTGTGTTGTCGGTGTGTGTGTGTGTGTGTGTTGTCGGTGTGTGTGTGTGTGTTGTCGGTGTGTGTGTGTGTGTTGTCGGTGTGTGTGTGTGTGTGTTGTCGGTGTGTGTGTGTGTGTGTTGTCGGTGTGTGTGTGTGTGTGTTGTCGGTGTGTGTGTGTGTGTGTGTGTCTTGTCGGTGTGTGTGTGTTGTCGTTGTGTGTGTGTGTGTGTGTGGTAGGTGTGTGTGTGTGTTGTCGGTGTGTGTGTGTGTGTGTTGTCGGTGTGTGTGTGTGTTGTCGGTGTGTGTGTGTGTTGTCGGTGTGTGTGTGTGTTGTTGGTGTGTGTGTGTGTGTGTGTTGTCGGTGTGTGTGTGTGTGTTGTCGGTGTGTGTGTGTTTGTGTTGTCGGTGTGTGTGTGTGTGTGTTGTCAGTGTGTGTGTGTGTGTTGTCGGTGTGTGTGTGTGTGTGTGTTGTCGGTGTGTGTGTGTGTGTGTGTGTGTGTGTGTTGTCGGTGTGTGTGTGTGTTGTGTGTGTGTGTGTTGTCGGTGTGTGTGTGTGTGTGTTGTCGGTGTGTGTGTGTGTGTGTGTTGTCGGTGTGTGTGTGTGTGTGTTGTCGGTGTGTGTGTGTGTGTGTTGTCGGTGTGTGTGTGTGTGTTGTCGGTGTGTGTGTGTGTTGTGTGTGTGTGTGTTGTCGGTGTGTGTGTGTGTGTTGTCGGTGTGTGTGTGTGTGTGTTGTCGGTGTGTGTGTGTGTGTGTGTGTGTGTTGTCGGTGTGTGTGTGTGTGTTGTCGGTGTGAGTGTGTGTGTTGTCGGTGTGTGTGTGTTGTCGGTGTGTGTGTGTTGTCGGTGTGTGTGTGTGTGTGTTGTCGGTGTGTGTGTGTTGTCGGTGTGTGTGTGTGTGTGTGTGTTGTCGGTGTGTGTGTGTGTGTGTGTTGTCGGTGTGTGTGTGTTGTCGGTGCTTGTGTGTGTGTGTTGTTGGTGTGTGTGTGTGTGTGTTGTCGGTGTGTGTGTGTGTGTGTGTTGTCGGTGTGTGTGTGTGTGTTGTCGGTGTGTGTGTGTGTGTGTTGTCGGTGTGTGTGTGTGTGTGTGTGTGTCTTGTCGGTGTGTGTGTGTTGTCGTTGTGTGTGTGTGTGTGTGTGGTAGGTGTGTGTGTGTGTTGTCGGTGTGTGTGTGTGTGTTGTCGGTGTGTGTGTGTGTTGTCGGTGTGTGTGTGTGTTGTCGGTGTGTGTGTGTGTTGTTGGTGTGTGTGTGTGTGTGTGTGTGTGTGTTGTCGGTGTGTGTGTGTGTGTGTTGTCGGTGTGTGTGTGTGTGTGTTTTGTCGGTGTGTGTGTGTGTGTGTTGTCGGTGTGTGTGTGTGTGTGTGTGTGTGTGTGTGTGTGTGTTGTCGGTGTGTGTGTGTGTGTGTGTGTGTGTTGTCGGTGTGTGTGTGTGTTGTGTGTGTGTGTGTTGTCGGTGTGTGTGTGTGTTGTCGGTGTGTGTGTGTGTGTGTGTTGTCGGTGTGTGTGTGTGTGTGTTGTCGGTGTGTGTGTGTGTGTGTGTGTGTGTTGTCGGTGTGTGTGTGTGTTGTGTGTGTGTGTGTTGTCGGTGTGTGTGTGTGTGTGTTGTCGGTGTGTGTGTGTGTGTTGTCGGTGTGTGTGTGTGTGTGTGTGTGTGTTGTCGGTGTGTGTGTGTGTGTTGTCGGTGTGTGTGTGTGTGTTGTCGGTGTGTGTGTGTGTGTGTTGTCGGTGTGTGTGTGTGTGTGTTGTCGGTGTGTGTGTGTGTGTGTTGTCGGTGTGTGTGTGTGTGTGTGTGTCTTGTCGGTGTGTGTGTGTTGTCGTTGTGTGTGTGTGTGTGTGTGTGGTAGGTTTGTGTGTGTGTTGTCGGTGTGTGTGTGTGTGTGTTGTCGGTGTGTGTGTGTGTTGTCGGTGTGTGTGTGTGTTGTCGGTGTGTGTGTGTGTTGTTGGTGTGTGTGTGTGTGTGTGTTGTCGGTGTGTGTGTGTGTGTTGTCGGTGTGTGTGTGTGTGTGTTGTCGGTGTGTGTGTGTGTGTGTGTTGTCAGTGTGTGTGTGTGTGTTGTCGGTGTGTGTGTGTGTGTGTGTTGTCGGTGTGTGTGTGTGTGTGTGTTGTCGGTGTGTGTGTGTTGTCGGTGCGTGTGTGTGTGTGTTGTCGGTGTGTGTGTGTGTGTGTGTTGTCGGTGTGTGTGTGTGTGTGTGTGTTGTCGGTGTGTGTGTGTGTGTGTTGTCGGTGTGTGTGTGTGTGTGTTGTCGGTGTGTGTGTGTGTGTGTGTTGTCGGTGTGTGTGTGTGTTGTGTGTGTGTGTGTTGTCGGTGTGTGTGTGTGTGTGTTGTCGGTGTGTGTGTGTGTGTGTTGTCGGTGTGTGTGTGTGTGTTGTCGGTGTGTGTGTGTGTGTTGTTGGTGTGTGTGTGTGTGTGTTGTCGGTGTGTGTGTGTGTGTTGTCGGTGTGTGTGTGTGTGTTGTTGGTGTGTGTGTGTGTGTGTTGTCGGTGTGTGTGTGTGTTGTCGGTGTGTGTGTGTGTGTGTGTGTGTGTGTTGTCGGTGTGTGTGTGTGTGTTGTCGGTGTGTGTGTGTGTGTTGTCGGTGTGTGTGTGTTGTCGGTGTGTGTGTGTGTGTTGTCGGTGTGTGTGTGTGTGTGTGTGTTGTCGGTGTGTGTGTGTGTGTTGTCGGTGTGTGTGTGTGTGTGTGTGTTGTCGGTGTGTGTGTGTGTGTGTGTTGTCGGTGTGTGTGTGTGTGTGTGTTGTCGGTGTGTGTGTGTTGTCGGTGCTTGTGTGTGTGTGTTGTCGGTGTGTGTGTGTGTGTGTTGTCGGTGTGTGTGTGTGTGTGTGTTGTCGGTGTGTGTGTGTGTGTTGTCGGTGTGTGTGTGTGTGTGTGTTGTCGGTGTGTGTGTGTGTGTGTGTCTTGTCGGTGTGTGTGTGTTGTCGTTGTGTGTGTGTGTGTGTGTGGTAGGTGTGTGTGTGTGTTGTCGGTGTGTGTGTGTGTGTTGTCGGTGTGTGTGTGTGTTGTTGGTGTGTGTGTGTGTTGTCGGTGTGTGTGTGTGTTGTTGGTGTGTGTGTGTGTATGTGTGTTGTCGGTGTGTGTGTGTGTGTTGTCGGTGTGTGTGTGTGTGTGTTGTCGGTGTGTGTGTGTGTGTGTGTTGTCAGTGTGTGTGTGTGTGTTGTCGGTGTGTGTGTGTGTGTGTGTGTGTGTGTGTGTGTTGTTGGTGTGTGTGTGTGTGTGTGTGTGTGTGTGTTGTCGGTGTGTGTGTGTGTTGTGTGTGTGTGTGTTGTCGGTGTGTGTGTGTGTGTTGTCGGTGTGTGTGTGTGTGTGTTTTGTCGGTGTGTGTGTGTGTGTGTTGTCGGTGTGTGTGTGTGTGTGTGTTGTCGGTGTGTGTGTGTGTGTGTGTGTGTTGTCGGTGTGTGTGTGTGTTGTGTGTGTGTGTGTTGTCGGTGTGTGTGTGTGTGTGTTGTCGGTGTGTGTGTGTGTGTGTTGTCGGTGTGTGTGTGTGTGTGTGTGTGTGTGTGTTGTCGGTGTGTGTGTGTGTGTTGTCGGTGTGTGTGTGTGTGTGTTGTCGGTGTGTGTGTGTGTGTGTTGTCGGTGTGTGTGTGTGTGTGTTGTCGGTGTGTGTGTGTGTGTGTGTGTCTTGTCGGTGTGTGTGTGTTGTCGTTGTGTGTGAGTGTGTGTGTGGTAGGTGTGTGTGTGTGTTGTCGGTGTGTGTGTGTGTGTGTTGTCGGTGTGTGTGTGTGTTGTCGGTGTGTGTGTGTTTTGTCGGTGTGTGTGTGTGTTGTTGGTGTGTGTGTGTGTGTGTGTTGTCGGTGTGTGTGTGTGTGTTGTCGGTGTGTGTGTGTGTGTGTTGTCGGTGTGTGTGTGTGTGTGTGTTGTCAGTGTGTGTGTGTGTGTTGTCGGTGTGTGTGTGTGTGTGTGTTGTCGGTGTGTGTGTGTGTGTGTGTGTGTTGTCGGTGTGTGTGTGTGTTGTGTGTGTGTGTGTTGTCGGTGTGTGTGTGTGTGTGTTGTCGGTGTGTGTGTGTGTGTGTGTTGTCGGTGTGTGTGTGTGTGTGTTGTCGGTGTGTGTGTGTGTGTGTTGTCGGTGTGTGTGTGTGTGTGTGTGTGTTGTCGGTGTGTGTGTGTTGTGTGTGTGTGTGTTGTCGGTGTGTGTGTGTGTGTGTTGTCGGTGTGTGTGTGTGTTGTCGGTGTGTGTGTGTGTGTGTGTTGTCGGTGTGTGTGTGTGTGTTGTCGGTGTGTGTGTGTGTGTGTTGTCGGTGTGTGTGTGTTGTCGGTGTGTGTGTGTGTGTTGTCGGTGTGTGTGTGTGTGTTGTCGGTGTGTGTGTGTGTGTGTGTGTTGTCGGTGTGTGTGTGTGTGTGTGTTGTCGGTGTGTGTGTGTGTGTGTGTTGTCGGTGTGTGTGTGTTGTCGGTGCTTGTGTGTGTGTGTTGTCGGTGTGTGTGTGTGTGTGTTGTCGGTGTGTGTGTGTGTGTGTGTTGTCGGTGTGTGTGTGTGTGTTGTCGGTGTGTGTGTGTGTGTTGTCGGTGTGTGTGTGTGTGTGTGTGGTAGGTGTGTGTGTGTGTTGTCGGTGTGTGTGTGTGTGTTGTCGGTGTGTGTGTGTGTTGTTGGTGTGTGTGTTTGTGTGTGTGTTGTTGGTGTGTGTGTGTGTGTTGTCGGTGTGTGTGTGTGTGTGTGTTGTCGGTGTGTGTGTGTGTGTGTTGTCAGTGTGTGTGTTTGTGTTGTCGGTGTGTGTGTGTGTGTTGTCGGTGTGTGTGTGTGTTGCCGGTGTGTGTGTGTGTGTTGTCGGTGTCTGTGTGTGTTGTCGGTGTGTGTGTGTGTGTTGTCGGTGTGTGTGTGTGTGTGTGTTGTCGGTGTATGTGTGTGTGTGTGTGTTGTCGGTGTGTGTGTGTGTGTGTTGTCGGTGTGTGTGTGTGTGTTGTCGGTGTGTGTGTGTGTGTGTTGTCGGTGTGTGTGTGTGTGTTGTCAGTGTGTGTGTGTGTGTTGTCGGTGTGTGTGTGTGTGTGTGTGTGTGTGTGTGTGTGTTGTTGGTGTGTGTGTGTGTGTGTGTGTGTGTGTGTTGTCGGTGTGTGTGTGTGTGTGTTGTCGGTGTGTGTGTGTGTGTGTTGTCAGTGTGTGTGTGTGTGTTGTCGGTGTGTGTGTGTGTGTGTGTTGTCGGTGTGTGTGTGTGTGTGTGTGTTGTCGGTGTGTGTGTGTGTTGTGTGTGTGTGTGTTGTCGGTGTGTGTGTGTGTGTGTTGTCGGTGTGTGTGTGTGTGTGTTGTCGGTGTGTGTGTGTGTGTGTTGTCGGTGTGTGTGTGTGTGTGTGTTGTCGGTGTGTGTGTGTGTGTGTGTGTGTGTTGTCGGTGTGTGTGTGTGTTGTGTGTGTGTGTGTTGTCGGTGTGTGTGTGTGTGTGTTGTCGGTGTGTGTGTGTGTGTGTTGTCGGTGTGTGTGTGTGTGTGTGTGTGTGTGTGTTGTCGGTGTGTGTGTGTGTGTTGTCGGTGTGTGTGTGTGTGTTGTCGGTGTGTGTGTGTTGTCGGTGTGTGTCTGTGTGTTGTCGGTGTGTGTGTGTGTGTGTTGTCGGTGTGTGTGTGTGTGTTGTCGGTGTGTGTGTGTGTGTGTGTGTTGTCGGTGTGTGTGTGTGTGTGTTGTCGGTGTGTGTGTGTGTGTGTGTTGTCGGTGTGTGTGTGTTGTCGGTGCTTGTGTGTGTGTGTTGTCGGTGTGTGTGTGTGTGTGTTGTCGGTGTGTGTGTGTGTGTGTTGTCGGTGTGTGTGTGTGTGTTGTCGGTGTGTGTGTGTGTGTGTGTGTTGTCGGTGTGTGTGTGTGTGTGTGTGTCTTGTCGGTGTGTGTGTGTTGTCGTTGTGTGTGTGTGTGTGTGGTAGGTGTGTGTGTGTGTTGTCGGTGTGTGTGTGTGTGTTGTCGGTGTGTGTGTGTGTTGTCGGTGTGTGTGTGTGTTGTCGGTGTGTGTGTGTGTTGTTGGTGTGTGTGTGTGTGTGTTGTTGGTGTGTGTGTGTGTGTTGTCGGTGTGTGTGTGTGTGTGTTGTATGTGTGTGTGTGTGTGTGTTGTCGGTGTGTGTGTGTGTGTTGTCGGTGTGTGTGTGTGTTGTGTGTGTGTGTGTTGTCGGTGTGTGTGTGTGTGTGTTGTCGGTGTGTGTGTGTGTGTGTTTTGTCGGTGTGTGTGTGTGTGTGTTGTCGGTGTGTGTGTGTGTGTGTTTTGTCGGTGTGTGTGTGTGTGTGTTGTCGGTGTGTGTGTGTGTGTGTTGTCGGTGTGTGTGTGTGTGTGTGTGTGTTGTTGGTGTGTGTGTGTGTTGTGTGTGTGTGTGTTGTCGGTGTGTGTGTGTGTTGTCGGTGTGTGTATGTGTGTGTGTTGTCGGTGTGTGTGTGTGTTGTCGGTGTGTGTGTGTGTGTGTGTGTGTGTTGTCGGTGTGTGTGTGTGTTGTGTGTGTGTGTGTTGTCGGTGTGTGTGTGTGTGTGTTGTCGGTGTGTGTGTGTGTGTTGTCGGTGTGTGTGTGTGTGTGTGTTGTCGGTGTGTGTGTGTGTGTTGTCGGTGTGTGTGTGTGTGTTGTCGGTGTGTGTGTGTGTGTGTTGTCGGTGTGTGTGTGTGTGTGTTGTCGGTGTGTGTGTGTGTGTGTTGTCGGTGTGTGTGTGTGTGTGTGTGTCTTGTCGGTGTGTGTGTGTTGTCGTTGTGTGTGTGTGTGTGTGTGTGGTAGGTGTGTGTGTGTGTTGTTGGTGTGTGTGTGTGTGTGTGTTGTCGGTGTGTGTGTGTGTGTTGTCGGTGTGTGTGTGTGTGTGTTGTCGGTGTGTGTGTGTGTGTGTGTTGTCAGTGTGTGTGTGTGTGTTGTCGGTGTGTGTGTGTGTGTGTGTGTGTGTGTTGTCGGTGTGTGTGTGTGTGTGTGTTGTCGGTGTGTGTGTGTTGTCGGTGCGTGTGTGTGTGTGTTGTCGGTGTGTGTGTGTGTGTTGTCGGTGTGTGTGTGTGTGTGTGTGTTGTCGGTGTGTGTGTGTGTGTGTTGTCGGTGTGTGTGTGTGTGTGTTGTCGGTGTGTGTGTGTGTGTGTGTTGTCGGTGTGTGTGTGTGTTGTGTGTGTGTGTGTTGTCGGTGTGTGTGTGTGTTGTCGGTGTGTGTGTGTGTGTGTTGTCGGTGTGTGTGTGTGTGTGTGTGTTGTGGTGTGTGTGTGTTGTCGGTGTGTGTGTGTGTGTTGTCGGTGTGTGTGTGTGTGTTGTCGGTGTGTGTGTGTGTGTTGTCGGTGTGTGTGTGTGTGTTGTTGGTGTGTGTGTGTGTGTGTTGTCGGTGTGTGTGTGTGTGTTGTCGGTGTGTGTGTGTTGTTGGTGTGTGTGTGTGTGTGTTGTCGGTGTGTGTGTGTGTGTGTTGTCGGTGTGTGTGTGTGTGTGTTGTCGGTGTGTGTGTGTCTTGTCGGTGTGTGTGTGTTGTCGTTGTGTGTGTGTGTGTGTGTGGTAGGTGTGTGTGTGTGTTGTCGGTGTGTGTGTGTGTGTGTTGTCGGTGTGTGTGTGTGTGTGTTGTCGGTGTGTGTGTGTGTTGTCTGTGTGTGTGTGTTGTTGGTGTGTGTGTTTGTGTGTGTGTGTGTGTGTTGTCGGTGTGTGTGTGTGTGTTGTCGGTGTGTGTGTGTGTGTGTTGTCGGTGTGTGTGTGTGATGTCAGTGTGTGTGTGTGTGTTGTCGGTGTGTGTGTGTGTGTGTGTGTGTGTGTGTGGGTGTTGTCGGTGTGTGTGTGTGTGTGTGTGTTGTCGGTGTGTGTGTGTGTTGTGTGTGTGTGTGTTGTCGGTGTGTGTGTGTGTGTGTTGTCGGTGTGTGTGTGCGTGTGTGTTGTCGGTGTGTGTGTGTGTGTTGTCGGTGTGTGTGTGTGTGTGTTGTCGGTGTGTGTGTGTGTGTGTGTTGTCGGTGTGTGTGTGTGTTGTGTGTGTGTGTGTTGTCGGTGTGTGTGTGTGTGTTGTCGGTGTGTGTGTGTGTGTGTTGTCGGTGTGTGTGTGTGTGTGTGTGTGTGTGTGTGTGTGTTGTGGTGTGTGTGTGTTGTCGGTGTGTGTGTGTGTGTTGTCGGTGTGTGTGTGTGTTGTCGGTGTGTGTGTGTGTTGTCGGTGTGTGTGTGTGTTGTCGGTGTGTGTGTGTGTGTTGTCGGTGTGTGTGTGTGTGTGTGTTGTCGGTGTATGTGTGTGTGTGTGTTGTCGGTGTGTGTGTGTGTGTGTGTTGTCGGTGTGTGTGTGTTGTCGGTGCATGTGTGTGTGTGTTGTCGGTGTGTGTGTGTGTGTGTTGTCGGTGTGTGTGTGTGTGTGTGTTGTCGGTGTGTGTGTGTGTGTGTTGTCGGTGTGTGTGTGTTGTCGGTGTGTGTGTGTGTTGTCGGTGTGTGTGTGTGTTGTGTGTGTGTGTGTTGTCGGTGTGTGTGTGTGTGTGTTGTCGGTGTGTGTGTGTGTGTGTTGTCGGTGTGTGTGTGTGTGTGTGTGTGTGTGTTGTGGTGTGTGTGTGTTGTCGGTGTGTGTGTGTGTGTTGTCGGTGTGTGTGTGTGTTGTCGGTGTGTGTGTTGTCGGTGTGTGTGTGTGTGTTGTTGGTGTGTGTGTGTGTGTTGTTGGTGTGTGTGTGTGTGTTGTCGGTGTGTGTGTGTGTGTTGTTGGTGTGTGTGTGTGTGTGTTGTCGGTGTGTGTGTGTGTGTGTTGTCGGTGTGTGTGTGTGTGTGTTGTCGGTGTGTGTGTGTCTTGTCGGTGTGTGTGTGTTGTCGTTGTGTGTGTGTGTGTGTGTGGTAGGTGTGTGTGTGTGTTGTCGGTGTGTGTGTGTGTGTGTTGTCGGTGTGTGTGTGTGTGTGTTGTCGGTGTGTGTGTGTGTTGTCGGTGTGTGTGTGTGTTGTTGGTGTGTGTGTGTGTGTGTGTGTGTGTTGTCGGTGTGTGTGTGTGTTGTCAGTGTGTGTGTGTGTTGTCGGTGTGTGTGTGTGTGTGTGTGTGTGTGTGTTGTCGGTGTGTGTGTGTGTGTGTGTGTTGTCGGTGTGTGTGTGTGTTGTGTGTGTGTGTGTTGTCGGTGTGTGTGTGTGTGTGTTGTCGGTGTGTGTGTGTGTGTGTGTTGTCGGTGTGTGTGTGTGTGTGTTGTCGGTGTGTGTGTGTGTGTGTTGTCGGTGTGTGAGTGTGTGTGTGTTGTCGGTGTGTGTGTGTGTTGTGTGTGTGTGTGTTGTCGGTGTGTGTGTGTGTGTGTTGTCGGTGTGTGTGTGTGTTGTCGGTGTGTGTGTGTGTGTGTGTGTGTGTGTTGTGGTGTGTGTGTGTTGTCGGTGTGTGTGTGTGTTGTCGGTGTGTGTGTGTGTTGTCGGTGTGTGTGTGTGTGTTGTCGGTGTGTGTGTGTGTTGTCGGTGTGTGTGTGTGTGTTGTCGGTGTGTGTGTGTGTGTGTGTTGTCGGTGTATGTGTGTGTGTGTGTGTTGTCGGTGTGTGTGTGTGTGTGTGTTGTCGGTGTGTGTGTGTTGTCGGTGCATGTGTGTGTGTGTTGTCGGTGTGTGTGTGTGTGTGTTGTCGGTGTGTATGTGTGTGTGTGTTGTCGGTGTGTATGTGTGTGTGTGTTGTCGGTGTGTGTGTGTTGTCGGTGTGTGTGTGTTGTCGGTGTGTGTGTGTGTGTTGTCGGTGTGTGTGTGTGTTGTCGGTGTGTGTGTGTGTGTTGTCGGTGTGTGTGTGTGTGTGTTGTCGGTGTGTGTGTGTGTGTGTTGTCGGTGTGTGTGTGTGTGTTGTTGGTGTGTGTGTGTGTGTGTGTGTGTGTGTTGTCGGTGTGTGTGTGTGTGTGTGTTGTCGGTGTGTGTGTGTGTGTGTGTTGTCGGTGTGTGTGTGTTGTCGGTGCGTGTGTGTGTGTGTTGTCGGTGTGTGTGTGTGTTGTCGGTGTGTGTGTGTGTGTGTGTTGTCGGTGTGTGTGTGTGTGTGTGTGTTGTCGGTGTGTGTGTGTTGTCGGTGTGTGTGTGTGTGTTGTCGGTGTGTGTGTGTGTGTGTTGTCGGTGTGTGTGTGTGTGTGTTGTCGGTGTGTGTGTGTGTGTTGTTGGTGTGTGTGTGTGTGTGTGTGTGTGTGTTGTCGGTGTGTGTGTGTGTGTGTGTTGTCGGTGTGTGTGTGTGTGTGTGTTGTCGGTGTGTGTGTGTTGTCGGTGCGTGTGTGTGTGTGTTGTCGGTGTGTGTGTGTGTGTGTTGTCGGTGTGTGTGTGTGTGTGTGTTGTCGGTGTGTGTGTCTGTGTGTGTGTTGTCGGTGTGTGTGTGTTGTCGGTGTGTGTGTGTGTGTGTGTTGTCGGTGTGTGTGTGTGTGTTGTCGGTGTGTGTGTGTGTGTGTGTTGTCGGTGTGTGTGTGTGTGTGTTGTCGGTGTGTGTGTGTGTGTGTGTGTCTTGTCGGTGTGTGTGTGTTGTCGTTGTGTGTGTGTGTGTGTGTGTTGTCGGTGTGTGTGTGTGTGTTGTCGGTGTGTGTGTGTGTTGTCGGTGTGTGTGTGTGTTGTCGGTGTGTGTGTGTGTTGTTGGTGTGTGTGTGTGTGTGTGTGTTGTCGGTGTGTGTGTGTGTGTTGTCGGTGTGTGTGTGTGTTGTCAGTGTGTGTGTGTGTGTGTTGTCAGTGTGTGTGTGTGTGTTGTCGGTGTGTGTGTGTGTGTGTGTGTGTGTGTGTGTGTGTTGTTGGTGTGTGTGTGTGTGTGTGTGTGTGTTGTCGGTGTGTGTGTGTGTTGTGTGTGTGTGTGTTGTCGGTGTGTGTGTGTGTGTGTTGTCGGTGTGTGTGTGTGTGTGTGTTTTGTCGGTGTGTGTGTGTGTGTTGTCGGTGTGTGTGTGTGTGTTGTCGGTGTGTGTGTGTGTGTGTTGTCGGTGTGTGTGTGTGTGTGTGTGTGTGTGTTGTCGGTGTGTGTGTGTGTTGTGTGTGTGTGTGTTGTCGGTGTGTGTGTGTGTTGTCGGTGTGTGTGTGTGTGTGTGTTGTCGGTGTGTGTGTGTGTGTTGTCGGTGTGTGTGTGTGTGTGTGTGTGTTGTCGGTGTGTGTGTGTGTTGTGTGTGTGTGTGTTGTCGGTGTGTGTGTGTTGTCGGTGTGTGTGTGTGTGTGTTGTCGGTGTGTGTGTGTGTGTGTTGTCGGTGTGTGTGTGTTGTCGGTGTGTGTGTGTGTTGTCGGTGTGTGTGTGTGTGTGTTGTCGGT
This sequence comes from Salmo salar, assembly GCF_965601325.2. Lineage (NCBI taxonomy): Eukaryota > Metazoa > Chordata > Actinopteri > Salmoniformes > Salmonidae > Salmo > Salmo salar. Next base: position 44,739 of record NW_027675403.1, read on the forward strand.
GTGTGTGTGTGTGTGTTGTCAGTGTGTGTGTGTGTGTGTTGTCGGTGTGTGTGTGTGTGTGTGTGTCTTGTCGGAGTGTGTGTGTTGTCGTTGTGTGTGTGTGTGTGTGTGGTAGGTGTGTGTGTGTGTTGTCGGTGTGTGTGTGTGTGTGTTGTCGGTGTGTGTGTGTGTTGTCGGTGTGTGTGTGTGTTGTCGGTGTGTGTGTGTGTTGTTGGTGTGTGTGTGTGTGTGTGTTGTCGGTGTGTGTGTGTGTGTTGTCGGTGTGTGTGTGTGTGTGTTGTCGGTGTGTGTGTGTGTGTGTGTGTTGTCGGTGTGTGTGTGTGTGTGTGTGTGTGTTGTCGGTGTGTGTGTGTGTTGTGTGTGTGTGTGTTGTCGGTGTGTGTGTGTGTGTGTTGTCGGTGTGCGTGTGTGTGTGTTGTCGGTGTGTGTGTGTGTGTGTTGTCGGTGTGTGTGTGTGTGTGTGTGTTGTCGGTGTGTGTGTGTGTGTGTGTGTGTGTTGTCGGTGTGTGTGTGTGTTGTGTGTGTGTGTGTTGTCGGTGTGTGCGTGTGTGTGTTGTCGGTGTGTGTGTGTGTGTGTTGTCGGTGTGTGTGTGTGTGTGTGTGTGTGTGTGTGTGTGTGTGTGTTGTCGGTGTGTGTGTGTGTGTTGTCGGTGTGTGTGTGTGTGTGTGTTGTCGGTGTGTGTGTGTGTTGTCGGTGTGTGTGTGTGTGTGTTGTCGGTGTGTGTGTGTGTTGTCGGTGTGTGTGTGTGTTGTCGGTGTGTGTGTGTGTGTGTGTTGTCGGTGTGTGTGTGTGTGTGTGTGTTGTCGGTGTGTGTGTGTGCGTGTGTTGTCGGTGTGTGTGTGTTGTCGGTGCTTGTGTGTGTGTGTTGTCGGTGTGTGTGTGTGTGTGTTGTCGGTGTGTGTGTGTGTTGTCGGTGTGTGTGTGTGTGTGTGTTGTCGGTGTGTGTGTGTGTGTGTGTGTGTTGTCGGTGTGTGTGTGTTGTCGGTGTGTGTGTGTGTTGTCGGTGTGTTGTCGGTGTGTGTGTGTGTTGTCGGTGTGTGTGTGTGTGTGTGTGTGTGTGTGTGTTGTTGGTGTGTGTGTGTGTGTGTGTGTGTGTTGTCGGTGTGTGTGTGTGTTGTGTGTGTGTGTGTTGTCGGTGTGTGTGTGTGTGTGTTGTCGGTGTGTGTGTGTGTGTGTGTTGTCGGTGTGTGTGTGTGTGTGTGTGTTGTCGGTGTGTGTGTGTTGTCGGTGTGTGTGTGTGTGTTGTCGGTGTGTGTGTGTGTGTGTTGTCGGTGTGTGTGTGTGTGTGTTGTCGGTGTGTGTGTGTGTGTTGTTGGTGTGTGTGTGTGTGTGTGTGTGTGTGTGTTGTCGGTGTGTGTGTGTGTGTGTGTTGTCGGTGTGTGTGTGTGTGTGTGTTGTCGGTGTGTGTGTGTTGTCGGTGCGTGTGTGTGTGTGTTGTCGGTGTGTGTGTGTGTGTGTTGTCGGTGTGTGTGTGTGTGTGTGTTGTCGGTGTGTGTGTGTGTGTGTGTGTTGTCGGTGTGTGTGTGTTGTCGGTGTGTGTGTGTGTGTGTGTTGTCGGTGTGTGTGTGTGTGTTGTCGGTGTGTGTGTGTGTGTGTGTTGTCGGTGTGTGTGTGTGTGTGTTGTAGGTGTGTGTGTGTGTGTGTGTGTCTTGTCGGTGTGTGTGTGTTGTCGTTGTGTGTGTGTGTGTGTGTGTGTGTTGTCGGTGTGTGTGTGTGTGTTGTCGGTGTGTGTGTGTGTTGTCGGTGTGTGTGTGTGTTGTCGGTGTGTGTGTGTGTTGTTGGTGTGTGTGTGTGTGTGTGTGTTGTCGGTGTGTGTGTGTGTGTTGTCGGTGTGTGTGTGTGTTGTCAGTGTGTGTGTGTGTGTGTTGTCAGTGTGTGTGTGTGTGTTGTCGGTGTGTGTGTGTGTGTGTGTGTGTGTGTGTGTGTGTTGTTGGTGTGTGTGTGTGTGTGTGTGTGTGTTGTCGGTGTGTGTGTGTGTTGTGTGTGTGTGTGTTGTCGGTGTGTGTGTGTGTGTGTTGTCGGTGTGTGTGTGTGTGTGTGTTTTGTCGGTGTGTGTGTGTGTGTTGTCGGTGTGTGTGTGTGTGTTGTCGGTGTGTGTGTGTGTGTGTTGTCGGTGTGTGTGTGTGTGTGTGTGTGTGTGTTGTCGGTGTGTGTGTGTGTTGTGTGTGTGTGTGTTGTCGGTGTGTGTGTGTGTTGTCGGTGTGTGTGTGTGTGTGTGTTGTCGGTGTGTGTGTGTGTGTTGTCGGTGTGTGTGTGTGTGTGTGTGTGTTGTCGGTGTGTGTGTGTGTTGTGTGTGTGTGTGTTGTCGGTGTGTGTGTGTTGTCGGTGTGTGTGTGTGTGTGTTGTCGGTGTGTGTGTGTGTGTGTTGTCGGTGTGTGTGTGTTGTCGGTGTGTGTGTGTGTGTGTTGTCGGTGTGTGTGTGTGTGTGTTGTCAGTGTGTGTGTGTGTGTGTTGTCGGTGTGTGTGTGTGTGTGTGTGTCTTGTCGGAGTGTGTGTGTTGTCGTTGTGTGTGTGTGTGTGTGTGGTAGGTGTGTGTGTGTGTTGTCGGTGTGTGTGTGTGTGTGTTGTCGGTGTGTGTGTGTGTTGTCGGTGTGTGTGTGTGTTGTCGGTGTGTGTGTGTGTTGTTGGTGTGTGTGTGTGTGTGTGTTGTCGGTGTGTGTGTGTGTGTTGTCGGTGTGTGTGTGTGTGTGTTGTCGGTGTGTGTGTGTGTGTGTGTGTTGTCGGTGTGTGTGTGTGTGTGTGTGTGTGTTGTCGGTGTGTGTGTGTGTTGTGTGTGTGTGTGTTGTCGGTGTGTGTGTGTGTGTGTTGTCGGTGTGCGTGTGTGTGTGTTGTCGGTGTGTGTGTGTGTGTGTTGTCGGTGTGTGTGTGTGTGTGTGTGTTGTCGGTGTGTGTGTGTGTGTGTGTGTGTGTTGTCGGTGTGTGTGTGTGTTGTGTGTGTGTGTGTTGTCGGTGTGTGCGTGTGTGTGTTGTCGGTGTGTGTGTGTGTGTGTTGTCGGTGTGTGTGTGTGTGTGTGTGTGTGTGTGTGTGTGTGTGTGTTGTCGGTGTGTGTGTGTGTGTTGTCGGTGTGTGTGTGTGTGTTGTCGGTGTGTGTGTGTGTTGTCGGTGTGTGTGTGTGTGTGTTGTCGGTGTGTGTGTGTGTTGTCGGTGTGTGTGTGTGTTGTCGGTGTGTGTGTGTGTGTGTGTTGTCGGTGTGTGTGTGTGTGTGTGTGTTGTCGGTGTGTGTGTGTGCGTGTGTTGTCGGTGTGTGTGTGTTGTCGGTGCTTGTGTGTGTGTGTTGTCGGTGTGTGTGTGTGTGTGTTGTCGGTGTGTGTGTGTGTTGTCGGTGTGTGTGTGTGTGTGTGTTGTCGGTGTGTGTGTGTGTGTGTGTGTGTTGTCGGTGTGTGTGTGTTGTCGGTGTGTGTGTGTGTTGTCGGTGTGTTGTCGGTGTGTGTGTGTGTTGTCGGTGTGTGTGTGTGTGTGTGTGTGTGTGTGTGTTGTTGGTGTGTGTGTGTGTGTGTGTGTGTGTTGTCGGTGTGTGTGTGTGTTGTGTGTGTGTGTGTTGTCGGTGTGTGTGTGTGTGTGTTGTCGGTGTGTGTGTGTGTGTGTGTTTTGTCGGTGTGTGTGTGTGTGTTGTCGGTGTGTGTGTGTGTGTTGTCGGTGTGTGTGTGTGTGTGTTGTCGGTGTGTGTGTGTGTGTGTGTGTGTGTGTTGTCGGTGTGTGTGTGTGTTGTGTGTGTGTGTGTTGTCGGTGTGTGTGTGTGTTGTCGGTGTGTGTGTGTGTGTGTGTTGTCGGTGTGTGTGTGTGTGTTGTCGGTGTGTGTGTGTGTGTGTGTGTGTTGTCGGTGTGTGTGTGTGTTGTGTGTGTGTGTGTTGTCGGTGTGTGTGTGTTGTCGGTGTGTGTGTGTGTGTGTGTTGTCGGTGTGTGTGTGTGTGTGTTGTCGGTGTGTGTGTGTTGTCGGTGTGTGTGTGTGTTGTCGGTGTGTGTGTGTGTGTTGTCGGTGTGTGTGTGTGTGTGTTGTCAGTGTGTGTGTGTGTGTGTTGTCGGTGTGTGTGTGTGTGTGTGTGTCTTGTCGGAGTGTGTGTGTTGTCGTTGTGTGTGTGTGTGTGTGTGGTAGGTGTGTGTGTGTGTTGTCGGTGTGTGTGTGTGTGTGTTGTCGGTGTGTGTGTGTGTTGTCGGTGTGTGTGTGTGTTGTCGGTGTGTGTGTGTGTTGTTGGTGTGTGTGTGTGTGTGTTGTCGGTGTGTGTGTGTGTGTTGTCGGTGTGTGTGTGTGTGTGTTGTCGGTGTGTGTGTGTGTGTGTTGTCGGTGTGTGTGTGTGTGTGTGTGTGTGTGTTGTCGGTGTGTGTGTGTGTTGTGTGTGTGTGTGTTGTCGGTGTGTGTGTGTGTGTGTTGTCGGTGTGCGTGTGTGTGTGTTGTCGGTGTGTGTGTGTGTGTGTTGTCGGTGTGTGTGTGTGTGTGTTGTCGGTGTGTGTGTGTGTGTGTGTGTGTGTTGTCGGTGTGTGTGTGTGTTGTGTGTGTGTGTGTTGTCGGTGTGTGTGTGTGTGTTGTCGGTGTGTGTGTGTGTGTGTTGTCGGTGTGTGTGTGTGTGTGTGTGTGTGTGTGTGTGTGTGTGTGTTGTCGGTGTGTGTGTGTGTGTTGTCGGTGTGTGTGTGTGTGTTGTCGGTGTGTGTGTGTGTTGTCGGTGTGTGTGTGTGTGTGTTGTCGGTGTGTGTGTGTGTTGTCGGTGTGTGTGTGTGTTGTCGGTGTGTGTGTGTGTGTGTGTTGTCGGTGTGTGTGTGTGTGTGTGTGTTGTCGGTGTGTGTGTGTGTGTGTGTTGTCGGTGTGTGTGTGTTGTCGGTGCTTGTGTGTGTGTGTTGTCGGTGTGTGTGTGTGTGTGTTGTCGGTGTGTGTGTGTGTTGTCGGTGTGTGTGTGTGTGTGTGTTGTCGGTGTGTGTGTGTGTGTGTGTGTGTTGTCGGTGTGTGTGTGTTGTCGGTGTGTGTGTGTGTTGTCGGTGTGTTGTCGGTGTGTGTGTGTGTTGTCGGTGTGTGTGTGTGTGTTGTCGGTGTGTGTGTGTGTGTGTGTTGTCGGTGTGTGTGTGTGTTGTGTGTGTGTGTGTGTTGTCGGTGTGTGTGTGTGTTGTCGGTGTGTGTGTGTGTGTGTGTCTTGTCGGTGTGTGTGTGTTGTCGTTGTGTGTGTGTGTGTGTGGTAGGTGTGTGTGTGTGTTGTCGGTATGTGTGTGTGTGTTGTCGGTGTGTGTGTGTGTGTTGTCGGTGTGTGTGTGTGTGTGTGTGTGTGTGTGTGTGTGTGTGTGTGTGTGTGTGTGTGTGTGTGTGTGTGTGTGTGTGTGTGTGTATGTGTTGTCGGTGTGTGTGTGTGTTGTCGGTGTGTGTGTGTGTGTGTGTGTTGTTGGTGTGTGTGTGTGTGTGTGTGTGTGTGTGTGTGTGTGTGTGTGTGTGTGTGTGTGTGTTGTCGGTGTGTGTGTGTGTGTGTGTGTTGTCGGTGTGTGTGTGTGTTGTGTGTGTGTGTGTTGTCGGTGTGTGTGTGTGTTGTCGGTGTGTGTGTGTGTTTGTTGTCGGTGTGTGTGTGTGTGTGTGTGTGTTGTCGGTGTGTGTGTCTGTTGTGTGTGTGTGTGTGTGTTGTCGGTGTGTGTGTGTGTGTGTTGTCGGTGTGTGTGTGTGTGTGTCTTGTCGGTGTGTGTGTGTTGTCGTTGTGTGTGTGTGTGTGTGTGGTAGGTGTGTGTGTGTGTTGTCGGTGTGTGTGTGTGTGTGTTGTCGGTGTGTGTGTGTGTGTGTGTTGTCGGTGTGTGTGTGTGTGTTGTCGGTGTGTGTGTGTTGTCGGTGCGTGTGTGTGTGTGTTGTCGGTGTGTGTGTGTGTGTGTTGTCGGTGTGTGTGTGTGTTGTCAGTGTGTGTGTGTGTTGTCGGTGTGTGTGTGTGTGTGTGTGTGTTGTCGGTGTGTGTGTGTGTTGTGTGTGTGTGTGTTGTCGGTGTGTGTGTGTGTGTGTTGTCGGTGTGTGTGTGTGTGTGTGTTGTCGGTGTGTGTGTGTGTGTGTTGTCGGTGTGTGTGTGTGTGTGTTGTCGGTGTGTGAGTGTGTGTGTGTTGTCGGTGTGTGTGTGTGTTGTGTGTGTGTGTGTTGTCGGTGTGTGTGTGTGTGTGTTGTCGGTGTGTGTGTGTGTTGTCGGTGTGTGTGTGTGTGTGTGTGTGTGTGTTGTGGTGTGTGTGTGTTGTCGGTGTGTGTGTGTGTGTTGTCGGTGTGTGTGTGTGTTGTCGGTGTGTGTGTGTGTGTTGTCGGTGTGTGTGTGTGTTGTCGGTGTGTGTGTGTGTGTTGTCGGTGTGTGTGTGTGTGTGTTGTCGGTGTATGTGTGTGTGTGTGTGTTGTCGGTGTGTGTGTGTGTGTGTGTTGTCGGTGTGTGTGTGTTGTCGGTGCATGTGTGTGTGTGTTGTCGGTGTGTGTGTGTGTGTGTTGTCGGTGTGTGTGTGTGTGTGTGTTGTCGGTGTGTGTGTGTGTGTGTTGTCGGTGTGTGTGTGTTGTCGGTGTGTGTGTGTGTGTGTTGTCGGTGTGTTGTCGGTGTGTGTGTGTGTGTGTGTTGTCAGTGTGTGTGTGTGTGTGTTGTCGGTGTGTGTGTGTGTGTGTTGTCGGTGTGTATGTGTGTGTGTGTTGTCGGTGTGTATGTGTGTGTGTGTTGTCGGTGTGTGTGTGTTGTCGGTGTGTGTGTGTTGTCGGTGTGTGTGTGTGTGTTGTCGGTGTGTGTGTGTGTTGTCGGTGTGTGTGTGTGTGTTGTCGGTGTGTGTGTGTGTGTGTTGTCGGTGTGTGTGTGTGTGTGTTGTCGGTGTGTGTGTGTGTGTTGTTGGTGTGTGTGTGTGTGTGTGTGTGTGTGTTGTCGGTGTGTGTGTGTGTGTGTGTTGTCGGTGTGTGTGTGTTGTCGGTGCGTGTGTGTGTGTTGTCGGTGTGTGTGTGTGTGTGTTGTCGGTGTGTGTGTGTGTGTGTGTTGTCGGTGTGTGTGTGTGTGTGTGTGTTGTCGGTGTGTGTGTGTTGTCGGTGTGTGTGTGTGTGTTGTCGGTGTGTGTGTGTGTGTGTTGTCGGTGTGTGTGTGTGTGTGTTGTCGGTGTGTGTGTGTGTGTTGTTGGTGTGTGTGTGTGTGTGTGTGTGTGTGTTGTCGGTGTGTGTGTGTGTGTGTGTTGTCGGTGTGTGTGTGTGTGTTGTCGGTGTGTGTGTGTGTGTGTGTGTGTGTGTGTGTGTGTGTGTGTGTGTGTGTGTGTGTGTGTGTGTGTGTGTGTGTGTATGTGTTGTCGGTGTGTGTGTGTGTTGTCGGTGTGTGTGTGTGTGTGTGTGTTGTTGGTGTGTGTGTGTGTGTGTGTGTGTGTGTGTGTGTGTGTGTGTGTGTGTGTGTGTGTTGTCGGTGTGTGTGTGTGTGTGTGTGTTGTCGGTGTGTGTGTGTGTTGTGTGTGTGTGTGTTGTCGGTGTGTGTGTGTGTTGTCGGTGTGTGTGTGTGTTTGTTGTCGGTGTGTGTGTGTGTGTGTGTGTGTTGTCGGTGTGTGTGTCTGTTGTGTGTGTGTGTGTGTGTTGTCGGTGTGTGTGTGTGTGTGTTGTCGGTGTGTGTGTGTGTGTGTCTTGTCGGTGTGTGTGTGTTGTCGTTGTGTGTGTGTGTGTGTGTGGTAGGTGTGTGTGTGTGTTGTCGGTGTGTGTGTGTGTGTGTTGTCGGTGTGTGTGTGTGTGTGTGTTGTCGGTGTGTGTGTGTGTGTGTGTTGTCGGTGTGTGTGTGTTGTCGGTGCGTGTGTGTGTGTGTTGTCGGTGTGTGTGTGTGTGTGTTGTCGGTGTGTGTGTGTGTTGTCAGTGTGTGTGTGTGTTGTCGGTGTGTGTGTGTGTGTGTGTGTGTTGTCGGTGTGTGTGTGTGTTGTGTGTGTGTGTGTTGTCGGTGTGTGTGTGTGTGTGTTGTCGGTGTGTGTGTGTGTGTGTGTTGTCGGTGTGTGTGTGTGTGTGTTGTCGGTGTGTGTGTGTGTGTGTTGTCGGTGTGTGAGTGTGTGTGTGTTGTCGGTGTGTGTGTGTGTTGTGTGTGTGTGTGTTGTCGGTGTGTGTGTGTGTGTGTTGTCGGTGTGTGTGTGTGTTGTCGGTGTGTGTGTGTGTGTGTGTGTGTGTTGTGGTGTGTGTGTGTTGTCGGTGTGTGTGTGTGTGTTGTCGGTGTGTGTGTGTGTTGTCGGTGTGTGTGTGTGTGTTGTCGGTGTGTGTGTGTGTTGTCGGTGTGTGTGTGTGTGTTGTCGGTGTGTGTGTGTGTGTGTTGTCGGTGTATGTGTGTGTGTGTGTGTTGTCGGTGTGTGTGTGTGTGTGTGTTGTCGGTGTGTGTGTGTTGTCGGTGCATGTGTGTGTGTGTTGTCGGTGTGTGTGTGTGTGTGTTGTCGGTGTGTGTGTGTGTGTGTGTTGTCGGTGTGTGTGTGTGTGTGTTGTCGGTGTGTGTGTGTTGTCGGTGTGTGTGTGTGTGTGTTGTCGGTGTGTTGTCGGTGTGTGTGTGTGTGTGTGTTGTCAGTGTGTGTGTGTGTGTGTTGTCGGTGTGTGTGTGTGTGTGTTGTCGGTGTGTATGTGTGTGTGTGTTGTCGGTGTGTATGTGTGTGTGTGTTGTCGGTGTGTGTGTGTTGTCGGTGTGTGTGTGTTGTCGGTGTGTGTGTGTGTGTTGTCGGTGTGTGTGTGTGTTGTCGGTGTGTGTGTGTGTGTTGTCGGTGTGTGTGTGTGTGTGTTGTCGGTGTGTGTGTGTGTGTGTTGTCGGTGTGTGTGTGTGTGTTGTTGGTGTGTGTGTGTGTGTGTGTGTGTGTGTTGTCGGTGTGTGTGTGTGTGTGTGTTGTCGGTGTGTGTGTGTGTGTGTGTTGTCGGTGTGTGTGTGTTGTCGGTGCGTGTGTGTGTGTTGTCGGTGTGTGTGTGTGTGTGTTGTCGGTGTGTGTGTGTGTGTGTGTTGTCGGTGTGTGTGTGTGTGTGTGTGTTGTCGGTGTGTGTGTGTTGTCGGTGTGTGTGTGTGTGTTGTCGGTGTGTGTGTGTGTGTGTTGTCGGTGTGTGTGTGTGTGTGTTGTCGGTGTGTGTGTGTGTGTGTTGTTGGTGTGTGTGTGTGTGTGTGTGTGTGTGTTGTCGGTGTGTGTGTGTGTGTGTGTTGTCGGTGTGTGTGTGTGTGTGTTGTCGGTGTGTGTGTGTTGTCGGTGCGTGTGTGTGTGTGTTGTCGGTGTGTGTGTGTGTGTGTTGTCGGTGTGTGTGTGTGTGTGTGTTGTCGGTGTGTGTGTGTGTGTGTGTGTTGTCGGTGTGTGTGTGTTGTCGGTGTGTGTGTGTGTGTGTGTTGTCGGTGTGTGTGTGTGTGTTGTCGGTGTGTGTGTGTGTGTGTGTTGTCGGTGTGTGTGTGTGTGTGTTGTCGGTGTGTGTGTGTGTGTGTGTGTCTTGTCGGTGTGTGTGTGTTGTCGTTGTGTGTGTGTGTGTGTGTGTGTGTTGTCGGTGTGTGTGTGTGTGTTGTCGGTGTGTGTGTGTGTTGTCGGTGTGTGTGTGTGTTGTCGGTGTGTGTGTGTGTTGTTGGTGTGTGTGTGTGTGTGTGTGTTGTCGGTGTGTGTGTGTGTGTTGTCGGTGTGTGTGTGTGTTGTCAGTGTGTGTGTGTGTGTGTTGTCAGTGTGTGTGTGTGTGTTGTCGGTGTGTGTGTGTGTGTGTGTGTGTGTGTGTGTTGTTGGTGTGTGTGTGTGTGTGTGTGTGTGTTGTCGGTGTGTGTGTGTGTTGTGTGTGTGTGTGTTGTCGGTGTGTGTGTGTGTGTGTTGTCGGTGTGTGTGTGTGTGTGTGTTTTGTCGGTGTGTGTGTGTGTGTTGTCGGTGTGTGTGTGTGTGTTGTCGGTGTGTGTGTGTGTGTGTTGTCGGTGTGTGTGTGTGTGTGTGTGTGTGTGTTGTCGGTGTGTGTGTGTGTTGTGTGTGTGTGTGTTGTCGGTGTGTGTGTGTGTTGTCGGTGTGTGTGTGTGTGTGTGTTGTCGGTGTGTGTGTGTGTGTTGTCGGTGTGTGTGTGTGTGTGTGTGTGTTGTCGGTGTGTGTGTGTGTTGTGTGTGTGTGTGTTGTCGGTGTGTGTGTGTTGTCGGTGTGTGTGTGTGTGTGTGTTGTCGGTGTGTGTGTGTGTGTGTTGTCGGTGTGTGTGTGTTGTCGGTGTGTGTGTGTGTTGTCGGTGTGTGTGTGTGTGTGTTGTCGGTGTGTGTGTGTGTGTGTGTGTCTTGTCGGAGTGTGTGTGTTGTCGTTGTGTGTGTGTGTGTGTGTGGTAGGTGTGTGTGTGTGTTGTCGGTGTGTGTGTGTGTGTGTTGTCGGTGTGTGTGTGTGTTGTCGGTGTGTGTGTGTGTTGTCGGTGTGTGTGTGTGTTGTTGGTGTGTGTGTGTGTGTGTGTTGTCGGTGTGTGTGTGTGTGTTGTCGGTGTGTGTGTGTGTGTGTTGTCGGTGTGTGTGTGTGTGTGTGTGTTGTCGGTGTGTGTGTGTGTGTGTGTGTGTGTGTTGTCGGTGTGTGTGTGTGTTGTGTGTGTGTGTGTTGTCGGTGTGTGTGTGTGTGTGTTGTCGGTGTGCGTGTGTGTGTGTTGTCGGTGTGTGTGTGTGTGTGTTGTCGGTGTGTGTGTGTGTGTGTGTGTTGTCGGTGTGTGTGTGTGTGTGTGTGTGTGTTGTCGGTGTGTGTGTGTGTTGTGTGTGTGTGTGTTGTCGGTGTGTGTGTGTGTGTGTTGTCGGTGTGTGTGTGTGTGTGTTGTCGGTGTGTGTGTGTGTGTGTGTGTGTGTGTGTGTGTGTGTGTGTTGTCGGTGTGTGTGTGTGTGTTGTCGGTGTGTGTGTGTGTGTTGTCGGTGTGTGTGTGTGTTGTCGGTGTGTGTGTGTGTGTGTTGTCGGTGTGTGTGTGTGTTGTCGGTGTGTGTGTGTGTTGTCGGTGTGTGTGTGTGTGTGTGTGTGTTGTCGGTGTGTGTGTGTGTGTGTGTGTTGTCGGTGTGTGTGTGTGTGTGTGTTGTCGGTGTGTGTGTGTTGTCGGTGCTTGTGTGTGTGTGTTGTCGGTGTGTGTGTGTGTGTGTTGTCGGTGTGTGTGTGTGTTGTCGGTGTGTGTGTGTGTGTGTGTTGTCGGTGTGTGTGTGTGTGTGTGTTGTCGGTGTGTGTGTGTTGTCGGTGTGTGTGTGTGTTGTCGGTGTGTTGTCGGTGTGTGTGTGTGTTGTCGGTGTGTGTGTGTGTGTTGTCGGTGTGTGTGTGTGTGTGTGTTGTCGGTGTGTGTGTGTGTTGTGTGTGTGTGTGTGTTGTCGGTGTGTGTGTGTGTTGTCGGTGTGTGTGTGTGTGTGTGTCTTGTCGGTGTGTGTGTGTTGTCGTTGTGTGTGTGTGTGTGTGGTAGGTGTGTGTGTGTGTTGTCGGTATGTGTGTGTGTGTTGTCGGTGTGTGTGTGTGTGTTGTCGGTGTGTGTGTGTGTGTGTGTGTGTGTGTGTGTGTGTGTGTGTGTGTGTGTGTGTGTGTGTGTGTGTGTGTGTGTGTGGTGTGTGTGTGTATGTGTTGTCGGTGTGTGTGTGTGTTGTCGGTGTGTGTGTGTGTGTGTGTGTTGTTGGTGTGTGTGTGTGTGTGTGTGTGTGTGTGTGTGTGTGTGTTTGTGTGTGTGTGTGTGTTGTCGGTGTGTGTGTGTGTGTGTGTGTTGTCGGTGTGTGTGTGTGTTGTGTGTGTGTGTGTTGTCGGTGTGTGTGTGTGTGTGTTGTCGGTGTGTGTGTGTGTTTGTTGTCGGTGTGTGTGTGTGTGTGTGTGTGTTGTCGGTGTGTGTGTCTGTTGTGTGTGTGTGTGTGTGTTGTCGGTGTGTGTGTGTGTGTGTTGTCGGTGTGTGTGTGTGTGTGTCTTGTCGGTGTGTGTGTGTTGTCGTTGTGTGTGTGTGTGTGTGTGGTAGGTGTGTGTGTGTGTTGTCGGTGTGTGTGTGTGTGTGTTGTCGGTGTGTGTGTGTGTGTGTGTTGTCGGTGTGTGTGTGTGTGTGTGTTGTCGGTGTGTGTGTGTTGTCGGTGCGTGTGTGTGTGTGTTGTCGGTGTGTGTGTGTGTGTGTTGTCGGTGTGTGTGTGTGTATGTGTGTTGTCGGTGTGTGTGTGTTGTCGGTGTGTGTGTGTGTGTGTGTTGTCGGTGTGTGTGTGTGTGTGTGTGTCTTGTCGGTGTGTGTGTGTTGTCGTTGTGTGTGTGTGTGTGTGTGGTAGGTGTGTGTGTGTGTTGTCGGTGTGTGTGTGTGTGTTGTCGGTGTGTGTGTGTGTTGTCGGTGTGTGTGTGTGTTGTCGGTGTGTGTGTGTGTTGTTGGTGTGTGTGTGTGTGTGTGTGTTGTCGGTGTGTGTGTGTGTGTTGTCGGTGTGTGTGTGTGTGTGTTGTCGGTGTGTGTGTGTGTGTGTGTTGTCAGTGTGTGTGTGTGTGTTGTCGGTGTGTGTGTGTGTGTGTGTGTGTGTGTGTTGTTGGTGTGTGTGTGTGTGTGTGTGTGTGTGTGTGTGTTGTCGGTGTGTGTGTGTGTTGTGTGTGTGTGTGTTGTCGGTGTGTGTGTGTGTGTGTTGTCGGTGTGTGTGTGTATGTGTTTTGTCGGTGTGTGTGTGTGTGTGTTGTCGGTGTGTGTGTGTGTGTGTTGTCGGTGTGTGTGTGTGTGTTGTCGGTGTGTGTGTGTGTGTTGTGTGTGTTGTCGGTGTGTGTGTGTGTTGTGTGTGTGTGTGTTGTCGGTGTGTGTGTGTGTTGTCGGTGTGTGTGTGTGTGTGTGTTGTCGGTGTGTGTGTGTGTGTGTTGTCGGTGTGTGTGTGTGTGTGTGTTGTCGGTGTGTGTGTGTGTGTGTTGTCGGTGTGTGTGTGTGTGTGTGTGTGTTGTCGGTGTGTGTGTGTGTTGTCGGTGTGTGTGTGTGTGTTGTCGGTGTGTGTGTGTGTGTGTTGTCGGTGTGTGTGTGTGTGTGTTGTCGGTGTGTGTGTGTGTGTGTGTGTCTTGTCGGTGTGTGTGTGTTGTCGTTGTGTGTGTGTGTGTGTGTGGTAGGTGTGTGTGTGTTGTCGGTGTGTGTGTGTGTGTGTTGTCGGTGTGTGTGTGTGTTGTCGGTGTGTGTGTGTGTTGTCGGTGTGTGTGTGTGTTGTTGGTGTGTGTGTGTGTGTGTGTTGTCGGTGTGTGTGTGTGTGTTGTCGGTGTGTGTGTGTGTGTATTGTCGGTGTGTGTGTGTGTGTGTGTTGTCAGTGTGTGTGTGTGTGTTGTCGGTGTATGTGTGTGTGTGTGTTGTCGGTGTGTGTGTGTGTGTGTGTGTGTATGTGTTGTCGGTGTGTGTGTGTGTTGTCGGTGTGTGTGTGTGTGTGTGTGTTGTTGGTGTGTGTGTGTGTGTGTGTGTGTGTGTGTGTGTGTGTGTGTGTGTTTGTGTGTGTGTGTGTGTTGTCGGTGTGTGTGTGTGTGTGTGTGTTGTCGGTGTGTGTGTGTGTTGTGTGTGTGTGTGTTGTCGGTGTGTGTGTGTGTGTGTTGTCGGTGTGTGTGTGTGTTTGTTGTCGGTGTGTGTGTGTGTGTGTGTGTGTTGTCGGTGTGTGTGTCTGTTGTGTGTGTGTGTGTGTGTTGTCGGTGTGTGTGTGTGTGTGTTGTCGGTGTGTGTGTGTGTGTGTCTTGTCGATGTGTGTGTGTTGTCGTTGTGTGTGTGTGTGTGTGTGGTAGGTGTGTGTGTGTGTTGTCGGTGTGTGTGTGTGTGTGTTGTCGGTGTGTGTGTGTGTGTGTGTTGTCGGTGTGTGTGTGTGTGTGTGTTGTCGGTGTGTGTGTGTTGTCGGTGCGTGTGTGTGTGTGTTGTCGGTGTGTGTGTGTGTGTGTTGTCGGTGTGTGTGTGTGTATGTGTGTTGTCGGTGTGTGTGTGTTGTCGGTGTGTGTGTGTGTGTGTGTTGTCGGTGTGTGTGTGTGTGTGTGTGTCTTGTCGGTGTGTGTGTGTTGTCGTTGTGTGTGTGTGTGTGTGTGGTAGGTGTGTGTGTGTGTTGTCGGTGTGTGTGTGTGTGTTGTCGGTGTGTGTGTGTGTTGTCGGTGTGTGTGTGTGTTGTCGGTGTGTGTGTGTGTTGTTGGTGTGTGTGTGTGTGTGTGTGTTGTCGGTGTGTGTGTGTGTGTTGTCGGTGTGTGTGTGTGTGTGTTGTCGGTGTGTGTGTGTGTGTGTGTTGTCAGTGTGTGTGTGTGTGTTGTCGGTGTGTGTGTGTGTGTGTGTGTGTGTGTGTTGTTGGTGTGTGTGTGTGTGTGTGTGTGTGTGTGTGTGTTGTCGGTGTGTGTGTGTGTTGTGTGTGTGTGTGTTGTCGGTGTGTGTGTGTGTGTGTTGTCGGTGTGTGTGTGTATGTGTTTTGTCGGTGTGTGTGTGTGTGTGTTGTCGGTGTGTGTGTGTGTGTGTTGTCGGTGTGTGTGTGTGTGTTGTCGGTGTGTGTGTGTGTGTTGTGTGTGTTGTCGGTGTGTGTGTGTGTTGTGTGTGTGTGTGTTGTCGGTGTGTGTGTGTGTTGTCGGTGTGTGTGTGTGTGTGTGTTGTCGGTGTGTGTGTGTGTGTGTTGTCGGTGTGTGTGTGTGTGTGTGTTGTCGGTGTGTGTGTGTGTGTGTTGTCGGTGTGTGTGTGTGTGTGTGTGTGTTGTCGGTGTGTGTGTGTGTGTTGTCGGTGTGTGTGTGTGTGTTGTCGGTGTGTGTGTGTGTGTGTTGTCGGTGTGTGTGTGTGTGTGTTGTCGGTGTGTGTGTGTGTGTGTGTGTGTCTTGTCGGTGTGTGTGTGTTGTCGTTGTGTGTGTGTGTGTGTGTGGTAGGTGTGTGTGTGTTGTCGGTGTGTGTGTGTGTGTGTTGTCGGTGTGTGTGTGTGTTGTCGGTGTGTGTGTGTGTTGTCAGTGTGTGTGTGTGTTGTTGGTGTGTGTGTGTGTGTGTGTTGTCGGTGTGTGTGTGTGTGTTGTCGGTGTGTGTGTGTGTGTATTGTCGGTGTGTGTGTGTGTGTGTGTTGTCAGTGTGTGTGTGTGTGTTGTCGGTGTATGTGTGTGTGTGTGTTGTCGGTGTGTTTGTGTGTGTGTGTGTGTGTTGTCGGTGTGTGTGTGTGTTGTGTGTGTGTGTGTTGTCGGTGTGTGTGTGTGTGTGTTGTCGGTGTGTGTGTGTGTGTTGTCGGTGTGTGTGTGTGTGTGTTGTCGGTGTGTGTGTGTGTGTGTTGTCGGTGTGTGTGTGTGTGTGTGTGTGTTGTCGGTGTGTGTGTGTGTTGTGTGTGTGTGTGTTGTTGGTGTGTGTGTGTGTGTGTTGTCGGTGTGTGTGTGTGTGTGTTGTCGGTGTGTGTGTGTGTGTGTGTGTGTGTGTTGTCGGTGTGTGTGTGTTGTCGGTGTGTGTGTGTGTGTTGTCGGTGTGTGTGTGTGTGTGTGTTGTCGGTGTGTGTGTGTGTGTTGTCGGTGTGTGTGTGTGTGTGTGTGTTGTCGGTGTGTGTGTGTGTGTGTGTTGTCGGTGTGTGTGTGTGTGTGTGTTGTCGGTGTGTGTGTGTTGTCGGTGCTTGTGTGTGTGTGTTGTCGGTGTGTGTGTGTGTGTGTTGTCGGTGTGTGTGTGTGTTGTCGGTGTGTGTGTGTGTGTTGTCGGTGTGTGTGTGTGTGTGTGTTGTCGGTGTGTGTGTGTGTGTGTCTTGTCGGTGTGTGTGTGTTGTCGTTGTGTGTGTGTGTGTGTGTGGTAGGTGTGTGTGTGTGTTGTCGGTGTGTGTGTGTGTTGTCGGTGTGTGTGTGTGTTGTTGGTGTGTGTGTGTGTGTGTGTGTTGTCGGTGTGTGTGTGTGTGTTGTCGGTGTGTGTGTGTGTGTGTTGTCGGTGTGTGTGTGTGTGTGTTGTCAGTGTGTGTGTGTGTGTTGTCGGTGTGTGTGTGTGTGTGTGTGTGTGTGTGTGTGTGTGTTGTTGGTGTGTGTGTGTGTGTGTGTGTGTGTGTGTGTGTGTGTGTGTGTTGTCGGTGTGTGTGTGTGTTGTGTGTGTGTGTGTTGTCGTGTGTGTGTGTGTGTGTTGTCGGTGTGTGTGTGTGTGTGTTTTGTCGGTGTGTGTGTGTGTGTGTTGTCGGTGTGTGTGTGTGTTGTCGGTGTGTGTGTGTGTGTGTTGTCGGTGTGTGTGTGTGTGTGTGTGTGTGTTGTCGGTGTGTGTGTGTGTTGTGTGTGTGTGTGTTGTCGGTGTGTGTGTGTGTTGTCGGTGTGTGTGTGTGTGTGTGTTGTCGGTGTGTGTGTGTGTGTGTTGTCGGTGTGTGTGTGTGTGTGTGTGTGTTGTCGGTGTGTGTGTGTGTGTTGTGTGTGTGTGTGTTGTCGGTGTGTGTGTGTGTGTGTTGTCGGTGTGTGTGTGTGTGTTGTCGGTGTGTGTGTGTGTGTGTGTGTGTTGTCGGTGTGTGTGTGTGTGTTGTCGGTGTGTGTGTGTGTGTTGTCGGTGTGTGTGTGTGTGTGTTGTCGGTGTGTGTGTGTGTGTGTTGTCGGTGTGTGTGTGTGTGTGTTCTCGGTGTGTGTGTGTGTTGTCGGTGTGTGTGTGTGTTGTCGGTGTGTGTGTGTGTTGTTGGTGTGTGTGTGTGTGTGTGTTGTCGGTGTGTGTGTGTGTGTTGTCGGTGTGTGTGTGTTTGTGTTGTCGGTGTGTGTGTGTGTGTGTGTTGTCAGTGTGTGTGTGTGTGTTGTCGGTGTGTGTGTGTGTGTGTGTGTTGTCGGTGTGTGTGTGTGTGTGTGTGTGTGTGTGTGTGTGTGTTGTCGGTGTGTGTGTGTGTTGTGTGTGTGTGTGTTGTCGGTGTGTGTGTGTGTGTGTTGTCGGTGTGTGTGTGTGTGTGTTGTCGGTGTGTGTGTGTGTGTGTTGTCGGTGTGTGTGTGTGTGTGTTGTCGGTGTGTGTGTGTGTGTGTGTTGTCGGTGTGTGTGTGTGTTGTGTGTGTGTGTGTTGTCGGTGTGTGTGTGTGTGTGTTGTCGGTGTGTGTGTGTGTGTGTGTGTGTGTGTGTGTGTGTTGTCGGTGTGTGTGTGTGTGTTGTCGGTGTGTGTGTGTGTGTTGTCGGTGTGTGTGTGTGTTGTCGGTGTGTGTGTGTGTGTTGTCGGTGTGTGTGTGTTGTCGGTGCTTGTGTGTGTGTGTTGTCGGTGTGTGTGTGTGTGTGTGTTGTCGGTGTGTGTGTGTGTGTGTGTGTTGTCGGTGTGTGTGTGTGTGTGTGTGTTGTCGGTGTGTGTGTGTTGTCGGTGTGTGTGTGTGTGTGTTGTCGGTGTGTTGTCGGTGTGTGTGTGTGTTGTCGGTGTGTGTGTGTGTGTTGTCGGTGTGTGTGTGTGTGTGTGTTGTCGGTGTGTGTGTGTGTTGTGTGTGTGTGTGTGTTGTCGGTGTGTGTGTGTGTTGTCGGTGTGTGTGTGTGTGTGTGTGTGTGTGTCTTGTCGGTGTGTGTGTGTTGTCGTTGTGTGTGTGTGTGTGTGGTAGGTGTGTGTGTGTGTTGTCGGTATGTGTGTGTGTGTTGTCGGTGTGTGTGGGTGTGTTGTCGGTGTGTGTGTGTGTGTGTGTGTGTGTGTGTGTGTGTGTGTGTGTGTGTGTGTGTATGTGTTGTCGGTGTGTGTGTGTGTGTGTTGTCGGTGTGTGTGTGTGTGTGTTGTCGGTGTGTGTGTGTGTGTGTGTGTGTGTGTGTGTGTGTGTGTTGTCGGTGTGTGTGTGTGTGTGTGTGTGTTGTCGGTGTGTGTGTGTGTTGTGTGTGTGTGTGTTGTCGGTGTGTGTGTGTGTTGT
This sequence comes from Salmo salar, assembly GCF_965601325.2. NCBI lineage: Eukaryota > Metazoa > Chordata > Actinopteri > Salmoniformes > Salmonidae > Salmo > Salmo salar. The sequence continues at coordinate 62,342 of NW_027675403.1, forward strand.
CGGTGTGTGTGTGTGTGTGTTGTCGGTGTGTGTGTGTGTGTGTGTGTGTTGTCGGTGTGTGTGTGTTGTCGGTGTGTGTGTGTGTTGTCGGTGTGTTGTCGGTGTGTGTGTGTGTTGTGTGTGTGTGTGTTGTCGGTGTGTGTGTGTGTTGTCGGTGTGTGTGTGTGTGTGTGTTGTCGGTGTGTGTGTGTGTGTGTGTGTGTTGTCGGTGTGTGTGTGTTGTCGGTGTGTGTGTGTGTTGTCGGTGTGTTGTCGGTGTGTGTGTGTGTTGTCGGTGTGTGTGTGTGTGTTGTCGGTGTGTGTGTGTGTTGTGTGTGTGTGTGTTGTCGGTGTGTGTGTGTGTTGTCGGTGTGTGTGTGTGTGTGTGTTGTCGGTGTGTGTGTGTGTGTTGTGGGGGTGTGTGTGTGTGTGTTGTCGGTGTGTGTGTGTGTTGTGTGTGTGTGTGTTGTCGGTGTGTGTGTGTGTGTGTTGTCGGTGTGTGTGTGTGTGTGTGTTGTCGGTGTGTGTGTGTGTGTGTGTGTGTTGTCGGTGTGTGTGTGTTGTCGGTGTTTGTGTCTGTGTTGTCGGTGTGTGTGTGTGTGTGTTGTCGGTGTGTGTGTGTGTGTGTTGTCAGTGTGTGTGTGTGTGTGTTGTCGGTGTGTGTGTGTGTGTGTGTGTGTGTGTGTTGTCGGTGTGTGTGTGTGTGTGTGTGTGTTGTCGGTGTGTGTGTGTGTTGTGTGTGTGTGTGTTGTCGGTGTGTGTGTGTGTTGTCGGTGTGTGTGTGTGTGTTGTCGGTGTGTGTGTGTGTGTGTTTGTGTTGTCGGTGTGTGTGTGTTGTCGGTGTGTGTGTGTGTTGTCGGTGTGTTGTCGGTGTGTGTGTGTGTTGTCGGTGTGTGTGTGTGTGTTGTCGGTGTGTGTGTGTGTGTGTGTTGTCGGTGTGTGTGTGTGTTGTGTGTGTGTGTGTGTTGTCGGTGTGTGTGTGTGTTGTCGGTGTGTGTGTGTGTGTGTGTCTTGTCGGTGTGTGTGTGTTGTCGTTGTGTGTGTGTGTGTGTGGTAGGTGTGTGTGTTGTCGGTATGTGTGTGTGTGTTGTCGGTGTGTGTGTGTGTGTTGTCGGTGTGTGTGTGTGTGTGTGTGTGTGTGTGTGTGTGTGTGTGTGTTGTCGGTGTGTGTGTGTGTGTGTGTGTGTGTGTGTGTGTGTTGTCGGTGTGTGTGTGTGTTGTCGGTGTGTGTGTGTGTGTGTGTGTGTTGTCGGTGTGTGTGTGTGTTGTGTGTGTGTGTGTTGTCGGTGTGTGTGTGTGTGTGTTGTCGGTGTGTGTGTCTGTTGTGTGTGTGTGTGTGTGTTGTCGGTGTGTGTGTGTGTGTGTTGTCGGTGTGTGTGTGTGTGTGTCTTGTCGGTGTGTGTGTGTTGTCGTTGTGTGTGTGTGTGTGTGTGGTAGGGGTGTGTGTGTGTTGTCGGTGTGTGTGTGTGTGTGTTGTCGGTGTGTGTGTGTGTGTTGTCGGTGTGTGTGTGTGTGTGTGTTGTCGGTGTGTGTGTGTTGTCGGTGCGTGTGTGTGTGTGTTGTCGGTGTGTGTGTGTGTGTGTGTTGTCGGTGTGTGTGTGTTGTCGGTGTGTGTGTGTGTGTGTTGTCGGTGTGTGTGTGTGTTGTCGGTGTGTGTGTGTGTGTGTCTTGTCGGTGTGTGTGTGTTGTCGTTGTGTGTGTGTGTGTGTGTGTGTGTTGTCGGTGTGTGTGTGTTGTCGGTGTGTGTGTGTGTTGTCGGTGTGTGTGTGTGTTGTCGGTGTGTGTGTGTGTTGTTGGTGTGTGTGTGTGTGTGTGTTGTCGGTGTGTGTGTGTGTGTTGTCGGTGTGTGTGTGTGTGTGTGTTGTCAGTGTGTGTGTGTGTGTGTTGTCAGTGTGTGTGTGTGTGTTGTCGGTGTGTGTGTGTGTGTGTGTGTGTGTGTGTGTGTGTGTGTTGTTGTGTGTGTGTGTGTGTGTGTGTGTGTTGTCGGTGTGTGTGTGTGTTGTGTGTGTGTGTTGTCGGTGTGTGTGTGTGTGTGTTGTCGGTGTGTGTGTGTGTGTGTGTTTTGTCGGTGTGTGTGTGTGTGTTGTCGGTGTGTGTGTGTGTGTGTGTGTGTTGTCGGTGTGTGTGTGTGTTGTGTGTGTGTGTGTTGTCGGTGTGTGTGTGTGTGTGTTGTCGGTGTGTGTGTGTGTGTGTTGTCGGTGTGTGTGTGTGTGTGTGTGTGTGTTGTCGGTGTGTGTGTGTTGTCGGTGTGTGTGTGTGTGTTGTCGGTGTGTGTGTGTGTGTGTTGTCGGTGTGTGTGTGTGTGTGTTGTCAGTGTGTGTGTGTGTGTGTTGTCGGTGTGTGTGTGTGTGTGTGTGTGTCTTGTCGGAGTGTGTGTGTTGTCGTTGTGTGTGAGTGTGTGTGGTAGGTGTGTGTGTGTGTTGTCGGTGTGTGTGTGTGTGTGTTGTCGGTGTGTGTGTGTGTTGTCGGTGTGTGTGTGTGTTGTCGGTGTGTGTGTGTGTTGTTGGTGTGTGTGTGTGTGTGTGTTGTCGGTGTGTGTGTGTGTGTTGTCGGTGTGTGTGTGTGTGTGTTGTCGGTGTGTGTGTGTGTGTGTGTGTTGTCGGTGTGTGTGTGTGTGTGTGTGTGTGTGTTGTCGGTGTGTGTGTGTGTGTGTTGTCGGTGTGTGTGTGTGTGTGTGTGTGTGTTGTTGGTGTGTGTGTGTGTGTGTGTGTGTGTGTGTGTGTGTGTTGTCGGTGTGTGTGTGTGTTGTGTGTGTGTGTGTTGTCGTGTGTGTGTGTGTGTGTTGTCGGTGTGTGTGTGTGTGTGTTTTGTCGGTGTGTGTGTGTGTGTGTTGTCGGTGTGTGTGTTGTGTTGTCGGTGTGTGTGTGTTGTCGGTGTGTGTGTGTGTGTGTGTGTGTGTTGTCGGTGTGTGTGTGTGTTGTGTGTGTGTGTGTTGTCGGTGTGTGTGTGTGTTGTCGGTGTGTGTGTGTGTGTGTGTTGTCGGTGTGTGTGTGTGTGTGTTGTCGGTGTGTGTGTGTGTGTGTGTGTGTTGTCGGTGTGTGTGTGTGTGTTGTGTGTGTGTGTGTTGTCGGTGTGTGTGTGTGTGTGTTGTCGGTGTGTGTGTGTGTGTTGTCGGTGTGTGTGTGTGTGTGTGTGTGTTGTCGGTGTGTGTGTGTGTGTTGTCGGTGTGTGTGTGTGTGTTGTCGGTGTGTGTGTGTGTGTGTTGTCGGTGTGTGTGTGTGTGTGTTGTCGGTGTGTGTGTGTGTGTGTTGTCGGTGTGTGTGTGTGTGTGTGTGTCTTGTCGGTGTGTGTGTGTTGTCGTGTGTGTGTGTGTGTGTGTGTGGTAGGTGTGTGTGTGTGTTGTCGGTGTGTGTGTGTGTGTTGTCGGTGTGTGTGTGTGTTGTCGGTGTGTGTGTGTGTTGTCGGTGTGTGTGTGTGTTGTTGGTGTGTGTGTGTGTGTGTGTTGTCGGTGTGTGTGTGTGTGTTGTCGGTGTGTGTGTGTGTGTGTTGTCGGTGTGTGTGTGTGTGTGTGTTGTCAGTGTGTGTGTGTGTGTTGTCGGTGTGTGTGTGTGTGTGTGTGTTGTCGGTGTGTGTGTGTGTGTGTGTGTGTGTGTGTGTGTGTGTTGTCGGTGTGTGTGTGTGTTGTGTGTGTGTGTGTTGTCGGTGTGTGTGTGTGTGTGTTGTCGGTGTGTGTGTGTGTGTGTTGTCGGTGTGTGTGTGTGTGTGTTGTCGGTGTGTGTGTGTGTGTGTTGTCGGTGTGTGTGTGTGTGTGTGTGTGTTGTCGGTGTGTGTGTGTGTTGTGTGTGTGTGTGTTGTCGGTGTGTGTGTGTGTGTGTTGTCGGTGTGTGTGTGTGTGTGTGTGTGTGTGTGTTGTCGGTGTGTGTGTGTGTGTTGTCGGTGTGTGTGTGTGTGTTGTCGGTGTGTGTGTGTGTTGTCGGTGTGTGTGTGTGTGTTGTCGGTGTGTGTGTGTTGTCGGTGCTTGTGTGTGTGTGTTGTCGGTGTGTGTGTGTGTGTGTGTTGTCGGTGTGTGTGTGTGTGTGTTGTCGGTGTGTGTGTGTGTGTGTGTGTTGTCGGTGTGTGTGTGTTGTCGGTGTGTGTGTGTGTGTGTTGTCGGTGTGTTGTCGGTGTGTGTGTGTGTTGTCGGTGTGTGTGTGTGTGTTGTCGGTGTGTGTGTGTGTGTGTGTTGTCGGTGTGTGTGTGTGTTGTGTGTGTGTGTGTGTTGTCGGTGTGTGTGTGTGTTGTCGGTGTGTGTGTGTGTGTGTGTCTTGTCGTGTGTGTGTGTGTTGTCGTTGTGTGTGTGTGTGTGTGGTAGGTGTGTGTGTGTGTTGTCGGTATGTGTGTGTGTGTTGTCGGTGTGTGTGGGTGTGTTGTCGGTGTGTGTGTGTGTGTGTGTGTGTGTGTGTGTGTGTGTGTGTGTGTGTGTGTATGTGTTGTCGGTGTGTGTGTGTGTGTGTTGTCGGTGTGTGTGTGTGTGTGTTGTCGGTGTGTGTGTGTGTGTGTGTGTGTGTGTGTGTGTGTGTGTTGTCGGTGTGTGTGTGTGTGTGTGTGTGTTGTCGGTGTGTGTGTGTGTTGTGTGTGTGTGTGTTGTCGGTGTGTGTGTGTGTTGTCGGTGTGTGTGTGTGTGTGTTGTCGGTGTGTGTGTGTGTGTGTGTGTGTTGTCGGTGTGTGTGTGTTGTCGGTGTGTGTGTGTGTTGTCGGTGTGTTGTCGGTGTGTGTGTGTGTTGTGTGTGTGTGTGTTGTCGGTGTGTGTGTGTGTTGTCGGTGTGTGTGTGTGTGTGTGTTGTCGGTGTGTGTGTGTGTGTGTGTGTGTTGTCGGTGTGTGTGTGTTGTCGGTGTGTGTGTGTGTTGTCGGTGTGTTGTCGGTGTGTGTGTGTGTTGTCGGTGTGTGTGTGTGTGTTGTCGGTGTGTGTGTGTGTTGTGTGTGTGTGTGTTGTCGGTGTGTGTGTGTGTTGTCGGTGTGTGTGTGTGTGTGTGTTGTCGGTGTGTGTGTGTGTGTTGTCGGTGTGTGTGTGTGTGTGTGTGTGTTGTCGGTGTGTGTGTGTGTTGTGTGTGTGTGTGTTGTCGGTGTGTGTGTGTGTGTGTTGTCGGTGTGTGTGTGTGTGTGTTGTCGGTGTGTGTGTGTGTGTGTGTGTGTTGTCGGTGTGTGTGTGTTGTCGGTGTGTGTGTCTGTGTTGTCGGTGTGTGTGTGTGTGTGTTGTCGGTGTGTGTGTGTGTGTGTTGTCAGTGTGTGTGTGTGTGTGTTGTCGGTGTGTGTGTGTGTGTGTGTGTGTGTGTGTGTGTTGTCGGTGTGTGTGTGTGTGTGTGTGTGTTGTCGGTGTGTGTGTGTGTGTGTGTGTGTGTGTTGTCGGTGTGTGTGTGTGTTGTCGGTGTGTGTGTGTGTGTGTGTTGTCGGTGTGTGTGTGTGTGTGTTTGTGTTGTCGGTGTGTGTGTGTTGTCGGTGTGTGTGTGTGTTGTCGGTGTGTTGTCGGTGTGTGTGTGTGTTGTCGGTGTGTGTGTGTGTGTTGTCGGTGTGTGTGTGTGTGTGTGTTGTCGGTGTGTGTGTGTGTTGTGTGTGTGTGTGTGTTGTCGGTGTGTGTGTGTGTTGTCGGTGTGTGTGTGTGTGTGTGTCTTGTCGGTGTGTGTGTGTTGTCGTTGTGTGTGTGTGTGTGTGGTAGGTGTGTGTGTTGTCGGTATGTGTGTGTGTGTTGTCGGTGTGTGTGTGTGTGTTGTCGGTGTGTGTGTGTGTGTGTGTGTGTGTGTGTGTGTGTGTGTGTGTGTGTGTGTGTTGTCGGTGTGTGTGTGTGTGTGTGTGTGTGTGTGTGTGTGTGTGTTGTCGGTGTGTGTGTGTTTTGTCGGTGTGTGTGTGTGTGTGTGTGTGTTGTCGGTGTGTGTGTGTGTTGTGTGTGTGTGTGTTGTCGGTGTGTGTGTGTGTGTGTTGTCGGTGTGTGTGTCTGTTGTGTGTGTGTGTGTGTGTTGTCGGTGTGTGTGTGTGTGTGTTGTCGGTGTGTGTGTGTGTGTGTCTTGTCGGTGTGTGTGTGTTGTCGTTGTGTGTGTGTGTGTGTGTGGTAGGGGTGTGTGTGTGTTGTCGGTGTGTGTGTGTGTGTGTTGTCGGTGTGTGTGTGTGTGTTGTCGGTGTGTGTGTGTGTGTGTGTTGTCGGTGTGTGTGTGTTGTCGGTGCGTGTGTGTGTGTGTTGTCGGTGTGTGTGTGTGTGTGTGTTGTCGGTGTGTGTGTGTTGTCGGTGTGTGTGTGTGTGTGTTGTCGGTGTGTGTGTGTTGTCGGTGTGTGTGTGTGTGTGTCTTGTCGGTGTGTGTGTGTTGTCGTTGTGTGTGTGTGTGTGTGTGTGTGTTGTCGGTGTGTGTGTGTTGTCGGTGTGTGTGTGTGTTGTCGGTGTGTGTGTGTGTTGTCGGTGTGTGTGTGTGTGTGTGGTGTGTGTGTGTGTGTGTGTGTGTTGTCGGTGTGTGTGTGTGTGTTGTCGGTGTGTGTGTGTGTGTGTTGTCAGTGTGTGTGTGTGTGTGTTGTCAGTGTGTGTGTGTGTGTTGTCGGTGTGTGTGTGTGTGTGTGTGTGTGTGTGTGTGTGTTGGTCGGTGTGTGTGTGTGTGTGTGTGTGTGTGTGTGTGTCGGTGTGTGTGTGTGTTGTGTGTGTGTGTTGTCGGTGTGTGTGTGTGTGTGTTGTCGGTGTGTGTGTGTGTGTGTGTTTTGTCGGTGTGTGTGTGTGTGTTGTCGGTGTGTGTGTGTGTGTGTGTGTGTTGTCGGTGTGTGTGTGTGTTGTGTGTGTGTGTGTTGTCGGTGTGTGTGTGTGTGTGTTGTCGGTGTGTGTGTGTGTGTGTTGTCGGTGTGTGTGTGTGTGTGTGGTGTGTGTTGTCGGTGTGTGTGTGTTGTCGGTGTGTGTGTGTGTGTTGTCGGTGTGTGTGTGTGTGTGTTGTCGGTGTGTGTGTGTGTGTGTTGTCAGTGTGTGTGTGTGTGTGTTGTCGGTGTGTGTGTGTGTGTGTGTGTGTCTTGTCGGAGTGTGTGTGTTGTCGTTGTGTGTGTGTGTGTGTGGTAGGTGTGTGTGTGTGTTGTCGGTGTGTGTGTGTGTGTGTTGTCGGTGTGTGTGTGTGTTGTCGGTGTGTGTGTGTGTTGTCGGTGTGTGTGTGTGTTGTTGGTGTGTGTGTGTGTGTGTGTTGTCGGTGTGTGTGTGTGTGTTGTCGGTGTGTGTGTGTGTGTGTTGTCGGTGTGTGTGTGTGTGTGTGTGTTGTCGGTGTGTGTGTGTGTGTGTGTGTGTGTTGTCGGTGTGTGTGTGTGTTGTGTGTGTGTGTGTTGTCGGTGTGTGTGTGTGTGTGTTGTCGGTGTGCGTGTGTGTGTGTTGTCGGTGTGTGTGTGTGTGTGTTGTCGGTGTGTGTGTGTGTTGTCGGTGTGTGTGTGTGTGTGTGTGTGTTGTCGGTGTGTGTGTGTGTTGTGTGTGTGTGTGTTGTCGGTGTGTGTGTGTGTGTTGTCGGTGTGTGTGTGTGTGTTGTCGGTGTGTGTGTGTGTGTTGTCGGTGTGTGTGTGTGTGTGTTGTCGGTGTGTGTGTGTGTTGTCGGTGTGTGTGTGTGTGTGTTGTCGGTGTGTGTGTGTGTGTGTGTTGTCGGTGTGTGTGTGTGTGTGTGTGTGTGTTGTCGGTGTGTGTGTGTGTGTGTGTTGTCGGTGTGTGTGTGTTGTCGGTGCTTGTGTGTGTGTGTTGTCGGTGTGTGTGTGTGTGTGTTGTCGGTGTGTGTGTGTGTGTTGTCGGTGTGTGTGTGTGTGTGTGTTGTCGGTGTGTGTGTGTGTGTGTGTGTGTTGTTGGTGTGTGTGTGTTGTCGGTGTGTGTGTGTGTTGTCGGTGTGTTGTCGGTGTGTGTGTGTGTTGTCGGTGTGTGTGTGTGTGTTGTCGGTGTGTGTGTGTGTGTGTGTTGTCGGTGTGTGTGTGTGTTGTGTGTGTGTGTGTGTTGTCGGTGTGTGTGTGTGTTGTCGGTGTGTGTGTGTGTGTGTGTCTTGTCGGTGTGTGTGTGTTGTCGTGTGTGTGTGTGGTGTGGTGTGGTAGGTGTGTGTGTGTGTTGTCGGTATGTGTGTGTGTGTTGTCGGTGTGTGTGTGTGTGTTTGTCGGTGTGTGTGTGTGTGTGTGTGTGTTGTCGGTGTGTGTGTGTGTTGTGTGTGTGTGTGTTGTCGGTGTGTGTGTGTGTGTGTTGTCGGTGTGTGTGTGTGTGTGTTGTCGGTGTGTGTGTGTGTGTGTGTGTGTTGTCGGTGTGTGTGTGTTGTCGTGTGTGTGTGTGTGTCGGTGTGTGTGTGTGTGTGTTGTCGGTGTGTGTGTGTGTGTGTTGTCAGTGTGTGTGTGTGTGTGTTGTCGGTGTGTGTGTGTGTGTGTGTGTGTGTGTCGGTGTTGTCGGTGTGTGTGTGTCGTTGTGTGTGTGTGTGTGTGTCGGTAGGTGTGTGTGTGTGTTGTCGGTGTGTGTGTGTGTGTGTTGTCGGTGTGTGTGTGTGTTGTCGGTGTGTGTGTGTGTTGTCGGTGTGTGTGTGTGTTGTTGGTGTGTGTGTGTGTGTGTGTTGTCGGTGTGTGTGTGTGTGTTGTCGGTGTGTGTGTGTGTGTGTTGTCGGTGTGTGTGTGTGTGTGTGTGTTGTCGGTGTGTGTGTGTGTGTGTGTGTGTGTGTTGTCGGTGTGTGTGTGTGTTGTGTGGTGTGTGTGTTGTCGGTGTGTGTGGTGTGTGTGTTGTCGGTGTGTGTGTGTGTGTGTTGTCGGTGTGTGTGTGTGTGTGTTGTCGGTGTGTGTGTGTGTGTGTTGTCGGTGTGTGTGTGTGTGTGTTGTCGGTGTGTGTGTGTGTGTGTGTGTGTGTGTTGTCGGTGTGTGTGTGTGTGTTGTCGGTGTGTGTGTGTGTGTTGTCGGTGTGTGTGTGTGTTGTCGGTGTGTGTGTGTGTGTGTTGTCGGTGTGTGTGTGTGTTGTCGGTGTGTGTGTGTGTGTGTTGTCGGTGTGTGTGTGTGTGTGTGTGTGTTGTCGGTGTGTGTGTGTGTGTTGTCGGTGTGTGTGTTGTGTGTGTGTTGTCGGTGTGTGTGTGTTGTCGGTGCTGTGTGTGTGTGTGTTGTCGGTGTGTGTGTGTGTGTGTTGTCGGTGTGTGTGTGTGTTGTCGGTGTGTGTGTGTGTGTGTGTTGTCGGTGTGTGTGTGTGTGTGTGTGTGTTGTTGGTGTGTGTGTGTTGTCGGTGGTGTGTGTGTGTTGTCGGTGTGTTGTCGGTGTGTGTGTGTGTTGTCGGTGTGTGTGTGTGTGTTGTCGGTGTGTGTGTGTGTGTCGTGTTGTCGGTGTGTGTGTGTGTTGTCGTGTGTGTGTGTGTTGTCGGTGTGTGTGTGTGTTGTCGGTGTGTGTGTGTGTGTGTTGTCGTGTCGGTGTGTGTGTGTTGTCGTTGTGTGTGTGTGTGTGTGGTCGGTGTGTGTGTGTGTTGTCGGTGTGTGTGTGTGTGTTGTCGGTGTGTGTGTGTGTGTTGTCGGTGTGTGTGTGTGTGTGTTGTGTGTGTCGTGTGTCGTGTGTGTGTGTGTGTGTGTGTGTGTGTGTGTGAGTGTGTTGTCGGTGTGTGTGTGTGTGTGTGTTTGTCGGTGTGTGTGTGTGTGTGTGTTGTCGGTGTGTGTGTGTGTGTGTGTGTGTCGTGTGTGGTGTGTGTGTGTGTGTTGTCGGTGTGTGTGTGTGTTGTCGGTGTGTGTGTGTGTGTGTGTTGTCGGTGTGTGTGTGTCGTTGTGTGTGTGTGTGTTGTCGGTGTGTGTGTGTGTGTGTTGTCGGTGTGTGTGTTTGTGTGTGTTGTCGGTGTGTGTGCTGTTGTGTGGTGTGTTGTCGGTGTGTGTGTCTGTTGTGTGTGTGTGTGTGTGTGTTGTCGGTGTGTGTGTGTGTGTGTTGTCGGTGTGTGTGTGTGTGTGTCTTGTCGGTGTGTGTGTGTGTTGTCGTTGTGTGTGTGTGTGTGTGTGTGGTAGGTGTGTGTGTGTGTTGTCGGTGTGTGTGTGTGTGTGTTGTCGGTGTGTGTGTGTGTGTGTTGTCGGTGTGTGTGTGTGTGTGGTGTGTTGTCGGTGTGTGTGTGTGTTGTCGGTGCGTGTGTGTGTGTGTTGTCGGTGTGTGTGTGTGTGTGTTGTCGGTGGGTGTGTGTGTGTGTGTGTGTGTGTTGTCGGTGTGTGTGTGTGTTGTCGGTGTGTGTGTGTGTGTGTGTTGTCGGTGTGTGTGTGTGTGTTGTCGGTGTGTGTGTGTGTGTGTGTTGTCGGTGTGTGTGTGTGTGTTGTCGGTGTGTGTGTGTGTGTTGTCGGTGTGTGTGTGTGTGTGTTGTCGTGTGTGTGTGAGTGTGTGTGTGTGTCTGTGTCGGTGTGTGTGTGTGTGTCGTTGTGTGTGTGTGTGTGTTGTCGGTAGTGTGTGTGTGTGTGTTGTCGGTGTGTGTGTGTGTGTTGTCGGTGTGTGTGTGTGTTGTCGGTGTGTGTGTGTGTTGTCGGTGTGTGTGTGTGTTGTTCGTGTGTGTGTGTGTGTGTGTGTTGTCGGTGTGTGTGTGTGTGTTGTCGGTGTGTGTGTGTTGTCGGTGTGTGTGTGTGTGTGTTGTCAGTGTGTGTGTGTGTGTTGTCGGTGTGTGTGTGTGTGTGTGTCGGTGTGTGTGTGTGCTGTGTGTGTGTCGTGTGTGTGTGTGTGTGTGTGTGTCGGTGTGTGTGTGTGTTGTGTGTGTCGGTGTGTGTGTCGGTGTGTGTGTGTGTGTGTTGTCGGTGTGTGTGTGTGTGTGTTGTCGGTGTCGTGTGTGTGTGTGTGTTGTCGGTGTGTGTGTGTGTGTTGTCGGGTGTGCGTGTGTGTGTGTGTCGGTGTGTGTGTGCGTGTGTTGTCGGTGTGTGTGTGTGTGTGTTGTCGGTGTGTGTGTGTGTGTTGTGTGTGTGCGTGTTGTCGGTGTGTGTGTGTGTTGTCGGTGTGTGTGTGTGTTGTCGGTGTGTGTGTCGTGTGTGTGTTGTCGGTGTGTGTGTGTGTGTGTGGTTGTCGGTGTGTGTGTGTGTGTGTGTTGTCGGTGTGTGTGTGTGTGTGTTGTCGCTGTGTGTGTGTGTGTGTGTTTGTGGTGTGTGTGTGTGTTGTCGGTGTGTGTGTGTGTGTTGTCGGTGTGTGTGTGTGTGTGTTGTCGGTGTGTGTGTGTGTGTGTTGTCGGTGTGTGTGTGTGTGTGTGTCGGTGTCGTGTGTGTGTGTGTTGTCGTGTGTGTGTGTGTGTGTGTGGTCGGTGTGTGTGTGTGTTGTCGGTGTGTGTGTGTGTGTGTGTTGTCGGTGTGTGTGTGTGTTGTCGTCGTGTGTGTGTGTGTTGTCGGTGCTGTGTGTGTGTGTTGTCGTGTGTGTGTGTGTGTGTGTGTTGTCGGTGTGTGTGTGTGTGTTGTCGGTGTGTGTGTGTGTTGTCGGTGTGTGTGTGTGTGTGTGTTGTCGGTGTGTGTGTGTGTGTTGTCGGTGTGTGTGTGTGTGTGTGTTGTCGGTGTGTGTGTGTGTGTGGTGTGTGTGTGTGTTGTCGGTGTGTGTGTGTGTCGTGTGTGTGTGTGTTGTCGGTGTGTGTGTGTGTGTGTTGTCGGGTGTGTGTGTGTGTGTGTTGTCGGTGTGTGTCGTGTGTGTGGTTGTCGGTGTGTGTGTGTGTGT
>NW_027675404.1:2500-22500 GCF_965601325.2 Salmo salar
TGTGTTGTCGGTGTGTGTGTGTGTGTGTTGTCGGTGTGTGTGTGTGTGTTGTCGGTGTGTGTGTGTGTGTTGTGTGTGTGTGTGTGTGTTGTCGGTGTGTGTGTGTAGTCGGTGTGTGTGTGTGTGTGTGTGTGTGTTGTCGGTGTGTGTGTGTGTGTTGTCGGTGTGTGTGTGTGTTGTCGGTGTGTGTGTTGTGTGTGTGTGTGTTGTCGGTGTGTGTGTGTGTTGTCGGTGTGTGTGTGTGTGTTGTCGGTGTGTTTGTGTTGTCGGTGTGTGTGTTGTCAGTGTGTGTGTGTGTGTTGTCGGTGTGTGTGTGTGTGTGTGTGTTGTCAGTGTGTGTGTGTGTGTGTGTGTGTGTGTGGTCGGTGTGTGTGTGTGTGTGTGTGTTGTCGGTGTGTGTGTGTGTGTTGTCGGTGTGTGTGTGTGTGTGTTGTGTGTGTGTGTGTTGTTGGTGTGTGTGTGTGTTGCCGGTGTGTGTGTGTTGTCGGTGTGTGTGTGTGTGTGTTGTCGGTGTGTGTGTGTGTGTGTGTGTTGTCGGTGTGTGTGTGTGTGTTGCTGTGGTTTGTGTGTGTGTGTGTTGTCGGTGTGTGTGTGTGTGTGTTGTCGGTGTGTGTGTAGTCGGTGTGTGTGTGTGTGTGTGTGTGTGTGTTGTCGGTGTGTGTGTGTGTGTTGTCGGTGTGTGTGTGTGTGTGTTGTCGGTGTGTGTGTGTGTTGTCGGTGTGTGTGTTGTGTGTGTGTGTGTTGTCGGTGTGTGTGTGTGTTGTCGGTGTGTGTGTGTGTGTTGTCGGTGTGTTTGTGTTGTCGGTGTGTGTGTGTGTGTTGTCGGTGTGTGTGTGTGTGTGTTGTCGGTGTGTGTGTGTGTGTGTGTGTGTTGTCAGTGTGTGTGTGTGTGTGTGTGTTTTGTCGGTGTGTGTGTGTGTGTGTGTTGTCGGTGTGTGTGTGTGTGTGTGTGTGTTGTCGGTGTGTGTGTGTGTGTGTTGTCGGTGTGTGTGTGTGTGTGTTGTCGGTGTGTGTGTGTGTTTGTGTTGTCGGTGTGTGTGTGTGTGTTGTCGGTGTGTGTGTGTGTGTTGTCTGTGTGTGTGTGTGTTTTGTTGTGTGTGTGTGTGTTGTCGGTGTGTGTGTGTGTGTGTGTGTGTGTGTTGTCAGTGTGTGTGTGTGTGTGTGTGTTTTGTCGGTGTGTGTGTGTGTGTGTGTGTTGTCGGTGTGTGTGTGTGTGTGTGTGTTGTCGGTGTGTGTGTGTGTGTTTTGTTGTGTGTGTGTGTGTTGTCGGTGTGTGTGTGTGTGTTGTCGGTGTGTGTGTGTGTGTGTGTTGTCGGTGTGTGTGTTGTTGTTGTTGTGTTTGTGTGTGTGTGTGTGTGTTGTCGGTGTGTGTGTTATCGGTGTGTGTGTGTGTGTTGTCGGTGTGTGTGTGTGTGTGTGTGTGTGTTGTCGGTGTGTGTGTGTGTTGTCGGTGTGTGTGTGTGTGTTGTCGGTGTGTGTGTGTTGTCGGTGTGTGTGTGTGTGTGTTGTCGGTGTGTGTGTGTGTGTGTTGTGTGTGTGTGTGTTGTCGGTGTGTGTGTGTGTTTGTTGTCGTTGTGTGTGTGTGTGTGTTGTCGGTGTGTGTGTGTTGTCGGTGTGTGTTTGTTTGTGTGTTGTCAGTGTGTGTGTGTGTGTTGTCGGTGTGTGTGTGTGTGTGTTGTCGGTGTGTGTGTGTGTGTGTTGTGTGTGTGTGTGTTGTCGGTGTGTTTGTGTGTGTGTTGTCGGTGTGTGTGTGTGTGTGTGTTGTAGGTGTGTGGGTGTTGTCGGTGTGTGTGTGTGTGTGTGTGTGTGTGTTGTTGGTGTGTGTGTGTGTGTGTTGTCGGTGTGTGTGTGTGTGTTGTGTGTGTGTGTGTGTTGTCGGTGTGTGTGTGTGTGTTGTCGGTGTATGTGTGTGTGTGTTGTCGGTGTGTGTGTGTGTGTGTGTGTTGTCGGTGTGTGTGTGTGTGTTGTGTGTGTGTGTGTTGTCGATGTGTGTGTGTGTGTGTTGTCGGTGTGTGTGTGTGTGTTGTGTGTGTGTGTGTGTTGTCGGTGTGTGTGTGTGTTGTCGGTGTGTGTGTGTGTGTGTTGTCGGTGTGTGTGTGTGTGTGTTGTCGGTGTGTGTGTGTGTTGTCGGTGTGTGTGTGTGTGTGTTGTCGGTGTGTGTGTGTGTAGTCGGTGTGTGTGTGTGTGTGTGTGTGTGTGTGTGTGTTGTCGATGTGTGTGTGTGTTGTGTGTGTGTGTGTTGTCGGTGTGTGTGTGTGTGTGTTGTCGGTGTGTGTGTGTGTGTGTTGTCGGTGTGTGTGTGTGTGTTGTGTGTGTGTGTGTTGTTGGTGTGTGTGTGTGTGTGTTGTCGGTGTGTGTGTGTGTGTGTGTGTGTTGTCGGTGTGTGTGTGTGTGTTGTCGGTGTGTGTGTGTGTGTTGTGTGTGTGTGTGTTGTCGGTGTGTGTGTGTTGCCGGTGTGTGTGTGTTGTCGGTGTGTGTGTGTGTGTGTTGTCGGTGTGTGTGTGTGTGTGTTGTCGGTGTGTGTGTGTGTGTTGTCGGTGTGTGTGTGTGTGTTGTCGGTGTGTGTGTGTGTGTGTTGTCGGTGTGTGTGTGTAGTCGGTGTGTGTGTGTGTGTGTGTGTGTGTGTTGTCGGTGTGTGTGTGTGTGTGTGTTGTCGGTGTGTGTGTGTGTTGTCGGTGTGTGTGTGTGTGTGTTGTCGGTGTGTGTGTGTGTAGTCGGTGTGTGTGTGTGTGTGTGTGTGTGTGTGTGTGTGTGTGTGTTGTCGGTGTGTGTGTGTGTTGTGTGTGTGTGTGTTGTCGGTGTGTGTGTGTGTGTGTTGTCGGTGTGTGTGTGTGTGTTGTGTGTGTGTGTGTTGTTGGTGTGTGTGTGTGTGTGTTGTCGGTGTGTGTGTGTGTGTGTGTGTTGTCGGTGTGTGTGTGTGTGTTGTCGGTGTGTGTGTGTGTGTTGTGTGTGTGTGTTGTCGGTGTGTGTGTGTGTGTGTTGTCGGTGTGTGTGTGTGTGTGTTGTCGGTGTGTGTGTGTGTGTGTTGTCGGTGTGTGTGTGTGTGTTGTCGGTGTGTGTGTGTGTGTTGTGTGTGTGTGTGTGTGTTGTCGGTGTGTGTGTGTAGTCGGTGTGTGTGTGTGTGTGTGTGTGTGTTGTCGGTGTGTGTGTGTGTGTTGTCGGTGTGTGTGTGTGTTGTCGGTGTGTGTGTTGTGTGTGTGTGTGTTGTCGGTGTGTGTGTGTGTTGTCGGTGTGTGTGTGTGTGTTGTCGGTGTGTTTGTGTTGTCGGTGTGTGTGTTGTCAGTGTGTGTGTGTGTGTTGTCGGTGTGTGTGTGTGTGTGTGTTGTCAGTGTGTGTGTGTGTGTGTGTGTGTGTGGTCGGTGTGTGTGTGTGTGTGTGTGTTGTCGGTGTGTGTGTGTGTGTTGTCGGTGTGTGTGTGTGTGTGTTGTGTGTGTGTGTGTTGTTGGTGTGTGTGTGTGTTGCCGGTGTGTGTGTGTTGTCGGTGTGTGTGTGTGTGTGTGTGTTGTCGGTGTGTGTGTGTGTGTGTGTGTTGTCGGTGTGTGTGTGTGTGTTGCTGTGGTTTGTGTGTGTGTGTGTTGTCGGTGTGTGTGTGTGTGTGTTGTCGGTGTGTGTGTAGTCGGTGTGTGTGTGTGTGTGTGTGTGTGTGTTGTCGGTGTGTGTGTGTGTGTTGTCGGTGTGTGTGTGTGTGTGTTGTCGGTGTGTGTGTGTGTTGTCGGTGTGTGTGTTGTGTGTGTGTGTGTTGTCGGTGTGTGTGTGTGTTGTCGGTGTGTGTGTGTGTGTGTTGTCGGTGTGTTTGTGTTGTCGGTGTGTGTGTGTGTGTTGTCGGTGTGTGTGTGTGTGTGTTGTCGGTGTGTGTGTGTGTGTGTGTGTGTTGTCAGTGTGTGTGTGTGTGTGTGTGTTTTGTCGGTGTGTGTGTGTGTGTGTGTTGTCGGTGTGTGTGTGTGTGTGTGTGTGTTGTCGGTGTGTGTGTGTGTGTGTTGTCGGTGTGTGTGTGTGTGTGTTGTCGGTGTGTGTGTGTGTTTGTGTTGTCGGTGTGTGTGTGTGTGTTGTCGGTGTGTGTGTGTGTGTTGTCTGTGTGTGTGTGTGTTTTGTTGTGTGTGTGTGTGTTGTCGGTGTGTGTGTGTGTGTGTGTGTGTGTGTTGTCAGTGTGTGTGTGTGTGTGTGTGTTTTGTCGGTGTGTGTGTGTGTGTGTGTGTTGTCGGTGTGTGTGTGTGTGTGTGTGTTGTCGGTGTGTGTGTGTGTGTTTTGTTGTGTGTGTGTGTGTTGTCGGTGTGTGTGTGTGTGTTGTCGGTGTGTGTGTGTGTGTGTGTTGTCGGTGTGTGTGTTGTTGTTGTTGTGTTTGTGTGTGTGTGTGTGTGTTGTCGGTGTGTGTGTTATCGGTGTGTGTGTGTGTGTTGTCGGTGTGTGTGTGTGTGTGTGTGTGTGTGTTGTCGGTGTGTGTGTGTGTTGTCGGTGTGTGTGTGTGTGTTGTCGGTGTGTGTGTGTTGTCGGTGTGTGTGTGTGTGTGTTGTCGGTGTGTGTGTGTGTGTGTTGTGTGTGTGTGTGTTGTCGGTGTGTGTGTGTGTTTGTTGTCGTTGTGTGTGTGTGTGTGTTGTCGGTGTGTGTGTGTTGTCGGTGTGTGTTTGTTTGTGTGTTGTCAGTGTGTGTGTGTGTGTTGTCGGTGTGTGTGTGTGTGTGTTGTCGGTGTGTGTGTGTGTGTGTTGTGTGTGTGTGTGTTGTCGGTGTGTTTGTGTGTGTGTTGTCGGTGTGTGTGTGTGTGTGTGTGTGTTGTAGGTGTGTGGGTGTTGTCGGTGTGTGTGTGTGTGTGTGTGTGTGTGTTGTTGGTGTGTGTGTGTGTGTGTTGTCGGTGTGTGTGTGTGTGTTGTGTGTGTGTGTGTGTTGTCGGTGTGTGTGTGTGTGTTGTCGGTGTATGTGTGTGTGTGTTGTCGGTGTGTGTGTGTGTGTGTGTGTTGTCGGTGTGTGTGTGTGTGTTGTGTGTGTGTGTGTGTTGTCGGTGTGTGTGTGTGTTGTCGGTGTGTGTGTGTGTGTGTTGTCGGTGTGTGTGTGTGTGTGTTGTCGGTGTGTGTGTGTGTTGTCGGTGTGTGTGTGTGTGTGTTGTCGGTGTGTGTGTGTGTAGTCGGTGTGTGTGTGTGTGTGTGTGTGTGTGTGTGTGTTGTCGATGTGTGTGTGTGTTGTGTGTGTGTGTGTTGTCGGTGTGTGTGTGTGTGTGTTGTCGGTGTGTGTGTGTGTGTGTTGTCGGTGTGTGTGTGTGTGTTGTGTGTGTGTGTGTTGTTGGTGTGTGTGTGTGTGTGTTGTTGGTGTGTGTGTGTGTGTGTGTGTGTTGTCGGTGTGTGTGTGTGTGTTGTCGGTGTGTGTGTGTGTGTTGTGTGTGTGTGTGTTGTCGGTGTGTGTGTGTTGCCGGTGTGTGTGTGTTGTCGGTGTGTGTGTGTGTGTGTTGTCGGTGTGTGTGTGTGTGTGTTGTGGGTGTGTGTGTGTGTGTTGTCGGTGTGTGTGTGTGTGTTGTCGGTGTGTGTGTGTGTGTGTTGTCGGTGTGTGTGTGTAGTCGGTGTGTGTGTGTGTGTGTGTGTGTTGTCGGTGTGTGTGTGTGTGTGTGTTGTCGGTGTGTGTGTGTGTTGTCGGTGTGTGTGTTGTGTGTGTGTGTGTTGTCGGTGTGTGTGTGTGTTGTCGGTGTGTGTGTGTGTGTTGTCGGTGTGTTTGTGTTGTCGGTGTGTGTGTGTGTGTTGTCAGTGTGTGTGTGTGTGTTGTCGGTGTGTGTGTGTGTGTGTTGTCGGTGTGTGTGTGTGTGTGTTGTCGGTGTGTGTGTGTGTTTGTGTTGTCGGTGTGTGTGTGTGTGTTGTCGGTGTGTGTGTGTGTGTTGTCTGTGTGTGTGTGTGTTTTGTTGTGTGTGTGTGTGTTGTCGGTGTGTGTGTGTGTGTGTGTGTGTTGTCAGTGTGTGTGTGTGTGTGTGTGTTTTGTCGGTGTGTGTGTGTGTGTGTGTGTTGTCGGTGTGTGTGTGTGTGTGTGTGTTGTCGGTGTGTGTGTGTGTGTTTTGTTGTGTGTGTGTGTGTTGTCGGTGTGTGTGTGTGTGTTGTCGGTGTGTGTGTGTGTGTGTGTTGTCGGTGTGTGTGTTGTTGTTGTTGTGTTTGTGTGTGTGTGTGTGTGTTGTCGGTGTGTGTGTTATCGGTGTGTGTGTGTGTGTTGTCGGTGTGTGTGTGTGTGTGTGTGTGTGTGTTGTCGGTGTGTGTGTGTGTTGTCGGTGTGTGTGTGTGTGTTGTCGGTGTGTGTGTGTTGTCGGTGTGTGTGTGTGTGTGTTGTCGGTGTGTGTGTGTGTGTGTTGTGTGTGTGTGTGTTGTCGGTGTGTGTGTGTGTTTGTTGTCGTTGTGTGTGTGTGTGTGTTGTCGGTGTGTGTGTGTTGTCGGTGTGTGTTTGTTTGTGTGTTGTCAGTGTGTGTGTGTGTGTTGTCGGTGTGTGTGTGTGTGTGTTGTCGGTGTGTGTGTGTGTGTGTTGTGTGTGTGTGTGTTGTCGGTGTGTTTGTGTGTGTGTTGTCGGTGTGTGTGTGTGTGTGTGTGTGTTGTAGGTGTGTGGGTGTTGTCGGTGTGTGTGTGTGTGTGTGTGTGTGTGTTGTTGGTGTGTGTGTGTGTGTGTTGTCGGTGTGTGTGTGTGTGTTGTGTGTGTGTGTGTGTTGTCGGTGTGTGTGTGTGTGTTGTCGGTGTATGTGTGTGTGTGTTGTCGGTGTGTGTGTGTGTGTGTGTGTTGTCGGTGTGTGTGTGTGTGTTGTGTGTGTGTGTGTGTTGTCGGTGTGTGTGTGTGTTGTCGGTGTGTGTGTGTGTGTGTTGTCGGTGTGTGTGTGTGTGTGTTGTCGGTGTGTGTGTGTGTTGTCGGTGTGTGTGTGTGTGTGTTGTCGGTGTGTGTGTGTGTAGTCGGTGTGTGTGTGTGTGTGTGTGTGTGTGTGTGTGTTGTCGATGTGTGTGTGTGTTGTGTGTGTGTGTGTTGTCGGTGTGTGTGTGTGTGTGTTGTCGGTGTGTGTGTGTGTGTGTTGTCGGTGTGTGTGTGTGTGTTGTGTGTGTGTGTGTTGTTGGTGTGTGTGTGTGTGTGTTGTCGGTGTGTGTGTGTGTGTGTGTGTGTTGTCGGTGTGTGTGTGTGTGTTGTCGGTGTGTGTGTGTGTGTTGTGTGTGTGTGTGTTGTCGGTGTGTGTGTGTTGCCGGTGTGTGTGTGTTGTCGGTGTGTGTGTGTGTGTGTTGTCGGTGTGTGTGTGTGTGTGTTGTGGGTGTGTGTGTGTGTGTTGTCGGTGTGTGTGTGTGTGTTGTCGGTGTGTGTGTGTGTGTGTTGTCGGTGTGTGTGTGTAGTCGGTGTGTGTGTGTGTGTGTGTGTGTTGTCGGTGTGTGTGTGTGTGTGTGTTGTCGGTGTGTGTGTGTGTTGTCGGTGTGTGTGTTGTGTGTGTGTGTGTTGTCGGTGTGTGTGTGTGTTGTCGGTGTGTGTGTGTGTGTTGTCGGTGTGTGTGTGTGTGTGTGTGTGTTGTAGGTGTGTGGGTGTTGTCGGTGTGTGTGTGTGTGTGTGTGTGTGTGTTGTTGGTGTGTGTGTGTGTGTGTTGTCGGTGTGTGTGTGTGTGTTGTGTGTGTGTGTGTGTTGTCGGTGTGTGTGTGTGTGTTGTCGGTGTATGTGTGTGTGTGTTGTCGGTGTGTGTGTGTGTGTGTGTGTTGTCGGTGTGTGTGTGTGTGTTGTGT
Organism: Salmo salar; assembly: GCF_965601325.2. Classification (NCBI taxonomy): domain Eukaryota; kingdom Metazoa; phylum Chordata; class Actinopteri; order Salmoniformes; family Salmonidae; genus Salmo; species Salmo salar. The sequence continues at coordinate 10,204 of NW_027675404.1, forward strand.
GTGTGTGTGTGTTGTCGGTGTGTGTGTGTGTTGTCGGTGTGTGTGTGTGTGTGTTGTCGGTGTGTGTGTGTGTGTGTTGTCGGTGTGTGTGTGTGTTGTCGGTGTGTGTGTGTGTGTGTTGTCGGTGTGTGTGTGTGTAGTCGGTGTGTGTGTGTGTGTGTGTGTGTGTGTGTTGTCGATGTGTGTGTGTGTTGTGTGTGTGTGTGTTGTCGGTGTGTGTGTGTGTGTGTTGTCGGTGTGTGTGTGTGTGTGTTGTCGGTGTGTGTGTGTGTGTTGTGTGTGTGTGTGTTGTTGGTGTGTGTGTGTGTGTGTTGTCGGTGTGTGTGTGTGTGTGTGTGTGTTGTCGGTGTGTGTGTGTGTGTTGTCGGTGTGTGTGTGTGTGTTGTGTGTGTGTGTGTTGTCGGTGTGTGTGTGTTGCCGGTGTGTGTGTGTTGTCGGTGTGTGTGTGTGTGTGTTGTCGGTGTGTGTGTGTGTGTGTTGTGGGTGTGTGTGTGTGTGTTGTCGGTGTGTGTGTGTGTGTTGTCGGTGTGTGTGTGTGTGTGTTGTCGGTGTGTGTGTGTAGTCGGTGTGTGTGTGTGTGTGTGTGTGTTGTCGGTGTGTGTGTGTGTGTGTGTTGTCGGTGTGTGTGTGTGTTGTCGGTGTGTGTGTTGTGTGTGTGTGTGTTGTCGGTGTGTGTGTGTGTTGTCGGTGTGTGTGTGTGTGTTGTCGGTGTGTTTGTGTTGTCGGTGTGTGTGTGTGTGTTGTCAGTGTGTGTGTGTGTGTTGTCGGTGTGTGTGTGTGTGTGTTGTCGGTGTGTGTGTGTGTGTGTTGTCGGTGTGTGTGTGTGTTTGTGTTGTCGGTGTGTGTGTGTGTGTTGTCGGTGTGTGTGTGTGTGTTGTCTGTGTGTGTGTGTGTTTTGTTGTGTGTGTGTGTGTTGTCGGTGTGTGTGTGTGTGTGTGTGTGTGTGTTGTCAGTGTGTGTGTGTGTGTGTGTGTTTTGTCGGTGTGTGTGTGTGTGTGTGTGTTGTCGGTGTGTGTGTGTGTGTGTGTGTTGTCGGTGTGTGTGTGTGTGTTTTGTTGTGTGTGTGTGTGTTGTCGGTGTGTGTGTGTGTGTTGTCGGTGTGTGTGTGTGTGTGTGTTGTCGGTGTGTGTGTTGTTGTTGTTGTGTTTGTGTGTGTGTGTGTGTGTTGTCGGTGTGTGTGTTATCGGTGTGTGTGTGTGTGTTGTCGGTGTGTGTGTGTGTGTGTGTGTGTGTGTTGTCGGTGTGTGTGTGTGTTGTCGGTGTGTGTGTGTGTGTTGTCGGTGTGTGTGTGTTGTCGGTGTGTGTGTGTGTGTGTTGTCGGTGTGTGTGTGTGTGTGTTGTGTGTGTGTGTGTTGTCGGTGTGTGTGTGTGTTTGTTGTCGTTGTGTGTGTGTGTGTGTTGTCGGTGTGTGTGTGTTGTCGGTGTGTGTTTGTTTGTGTGTTGTCAGTGTGTGTGTGTGTGTTGTCGGTGTGTGTGTGTGTGTGTTGTCGGTGTGTGTGTGTGTGTGTTGTGTGTGTGTGTGTTGTCGGTGTGTTTGTGTGTGTGTTGTCGGTGTGTGTGTGTGTGTGTGTGTGTTGTAGGTGTGTGGGTGTTGTCGGTGTGTGTGTGTGTGTGTGTGTGTGTGTTGTTGGTGTGTGTGTGTGTGTGTTGTCGGTGTGTGTGTGTGTGTTGTGTGTGTGTGTGTGTTGTCGGTGTGTGTGTGTGTGTTGTCGGTGTATGTGTGTGTGTGTTGTCGGTGTGTGTGTGTGTGTGTGTGTTGTCGGTGTGTGTGTGTGTGTTGTGTGTGTGTGTGTGTTGTCGGTGTGTGTGTGTGTTGTCGGTGTGTGTGTGTGTGTGTTGTCGGTGTGTGTGTGTGTGTGTTGTCGGTGTGTGTGTGTGTTGTCGGTGTGTGTGTGTGTGTGTTGTCGGTGTGTGTGTGTGTAGTCGGTGTGTGTGTGTGTGTGTGTGTGTGTGTGTGTGTTGTCGATGTGTGTGTGTGTTGTGTGTGTGTGTGTTGTCGGTGTGTGTGTGTGTGTGTTGTCGGTGTGTGTGTGTGTGTGTTGTCGGTGTGTGTGTGTGTGTTGTGTGTGTGTGTGTTGTTGGTGTGTGTGTGTGTGTGTTGTCGGTGTGTGTGTGTGTGTGTGTGTGTTGTCGGTGTGTGTGTGTGTGTTGTCGGTGTGTGTGTGTGTGTTGTGTGTGTGTGTGTTGTCGGTGTGTGTGTGTTGCCGGTGTGTGTGTGTTGTCGGTGTGTGTGTGTGTGTGTTGTCGGTGTGTGTGTGTGTGTGTTGTGGGTGTGTGTGTGTGTGTTGTCGGTGTGTGTGTGTGTGTTGTCGGTGTGTGTGTGTGTGTGTTGTCGGTGTGTGTGTGTAGTCGGTGTGTGTGTGTGTGTGTGTGTGTTGTCGGTGTGTGTGTGTGTGTGTGTTGTCGGTGTGTGTGTGTGTTGTCGGTGTGTGTGTTGTGTGTGTGTGTGTTGTCGGTGTGTGTGTGTGTTGTCGGTGTGTGTGTGTGTGTTGTCGGTGTGTTTGTGTTGTCGGTGTGTGTGTGTGTGTTGTCAGTGTGTGTGTGTGTGTTGTCGGTGTGTGTGTGTGTGTGTGTTGTCAGTGTGTGTGTGTGTGTGTGTGTGTGTTGTCGGTGTGTGTGTGTGTGTGTGTTGTCGGTGTGTGTGTGTGTGTGTGTGTTGTCGGTGTGTGTGTGTGTGTGTTGTCGGTGTGTGTGTGTGTGTGTTGTCGGTGTGTGTGTGTGTGTGTGTTGTCGGTGTGTGTGTGTGTGTTGTCGGTGTGTGTGTGTGTTGTCGGTGTGTGTGTGTGTTTTGTTGTGTGTGTGTGTGTTGTCGGTGTGTGTGTGTGTGTTGTCGGTGTCTGTGTGTGTGTGTTGTCGGTGTGTGTGTGTGTTGTTGTTGTGTTTGTGTGTGTGTGTGTGTGTTGTCGGTGTGTGTGTGTTATCGGTGTGTGTGTGTGTGTGTGTTGTCGGTGTGTGTGTGTGTGTGTGTGTGTGTTGTCGGTGTGTGTGTGTGTTGTCGGTGTGTGTGTGTTGTCGGTGTGTGTGTGTTGTCGGTGTGTGTGAGTGTGTGTTGTCGGTGTGTGTGTGTGTGTTGTGTGTGTGTGTGTGTTGTCGGTGTGTGTGTGTGTGTTGTCGGTGTGTGTGTGTGTGTTGTCGGTGTGTGTGTGTGTGTTGTCGGTGTGTGTGTGTTGTCGGTGTGTGTGTGTGTGTGTGTTGTAAGTGTGTGTGTGTGTGTGTGTGTGTGTTGTCGGTGTGTGTGTGTGTTGTCGGTGTGTGTGTGTGTGTGTTGTCGGTGTGTGTGTGTGTGTGTTGTCGGTGTGTGTGTGTGTGTGTTGTCGATGTGTGTGTGTGTGTTGTCGGTGTGTGTGTGTGTGTTGTCGGTGTGTGTGTGTGTTTTGTTGTGTGTGTGTGTGTTGTCGGTGTGTGTGTGTGTGTTGTCGGTGTGTGTGTGTGTGTGTGTTGTCAGTGTGTGTGTGTGTGTGTGTGTGTGTTGTCGGTGTGTGTGTGTGTGTTGTCGGTGTGTGTGTGTGTGTGTGTTGTCGGTGTGTGTGTGTGTGTGTTGTCGGTGTGTGTGTGTGTGTGTTGTCGGTGTGTGTGTGTGTGTGTGTTGTCGGTGTGTGTGTGTGTGTTGTCGGTGTGTGTGTGTGTGTTGTCGGTGTGTGTGTGTGTTTTGTTGTGTGTGTGTGTGTTGTCGGTGTGTGTGTGTGTGTTGTCGGTGTCTGTGTGTGTGTGTGTTGTCGGTGTGTGTGTGTGTTGTTGTTGTGTTTGTGTGTGTGTGTGTGTGTTGTCAGTGTGTGTGTGTTATCGGTGTGTGTGTGTGTGTTGTCGGTGTGTGTGTGTGTGTGTGTGTGTGTTGTCGGTGTGTGTGTGTGTTGTCGGTGTGTGTGTGTGTGTTGTCGGTGTGTGTGTGTTGTCGGTGTGTGTGTGTGTGTGTGTTGTCGGTGTGTGTGTGTGTGTTGTGTGTGTGTGTGTGTTGTCGGTGTGTGTGTGTGTGTTGTTGGTGTGTGTGTGTGTGTTGTCGGTGTGTGTGTGTGTGTTGTCGGTGTGTGTGTGTTGTCGGTGTGTGTGTGTGTGTGTGTTGTCAGTGTGTGTGTGTGTGTGTGTGTGTGTTGTCGGTGTGTGTGTGTGTGTGTGTTGTCGGTGTGTGTGTGTGTGTGTGTTGTCGGTGTGTGTGTGTGTGTGTTGTCGGTGTGTGTGTGTGTGTGTTGTCGGTGTGTGTGTGTGTGTGTGTTGTCGATGTGTGTGTGTGTGTTGTCGGTGTGTGTGTGTGTGTTGTCGGTGTGTGTGTGTGTTTTGTTGTGTGTGTGTGTGTTGTCGGTGTGTGTGTGTGTTGTTGTTGTGTTTGTGTGTGTGTGTGTGTGTTGTCGGTGTGTGTGTGTTATCGGTGTGTGTGTGTGTGTGTGTTGTCGGTGTGTGTGTGTGTGTGTGTGTGTGTGTTGTCGGTGTGTGTGTGTGTTGTCGGTGTGTGTGTGTGTGTTGTCGGTGTGTGTGTGTTGTCGGTGTGTGTGTGTGTGTGTTGTCGGTGTGTGTGTGTGTGTTGTGTGTGTGTGTGTGTTGTCGGTGTGTGTGTGTGTGTTGTCGGTGTGTGTGTGTGTGTTGGCGGTGTGTGTGTGTGTGTTGTCGGTGTGTGTGTGTTGTCGGTGTGTGTGTTTGTGTGTGTTGTTGGTGTGTGTGTGTGTGTGTGTGTGTGTTGTCAGTGTTTGTGTGTGTGTTGTCGGTGTGTGTGTGTGTGTTGTCGGTGTGTGTGTGTGTGTTGTGTGTGTGTTGTCGGTGTGTGTGTGTGTGTGTTGTCGGTGTGTGTGTGTGTGTGTTGTCGGTGTGTGTGTGTGTGTTGTGTGTGTGTGTGTTGTTGGTGTGTGTGTGTGTGTGTTGTCGGTGTGTGTGTGTGTGTGTGTGTGTTGTCGGTGTGTGTGTGTGTGTTGTCGGTGTGTGTGTGTGTGTGTTGTCGGTGTGTGTGTGTGTTGTCGGTGTGTGTGTGTGTGTGTTGTCGGTGTGTGTGTGTGTAGTCGGTGTGTGTGTGTGTGTGTGTGTGTGTGTGTGTGTTGTCGATGTGTGTGTGTGTTGTGTGTGTGTGTGTTGTCGGTGTGTGTGTGTGTGTGTTGTCGGTGTGTGTGTGTGTGTGTTGTCGGTGTGTGTGTGTGTGTTGTGTGTGTGTGTGTTGTTGGTGTGTGTGTGTGTGTGTTGTCGGTGTGTGTGTGTGTGTGTGTGTGTTGTCGGTGTGTGTGTGTGTGTTGTCGGTGTGTGTGTGTGTGTTGTGTGTGTGTGTGTTGTCGGTGTGTGTGTGTTGCCGGTGTGTGTGTGTTGTCGGTGTGTGTGTGTGTGTGTTGTCGGTGTGTGTGTGTGTGTGTTGTCGGTGTGTGTGTGTGTGTTGTCGGTGTGTGTGTGTGTGTTGTCGGTGTGTGTGTGTGTGTGTTGTCGGTGTGTGTGTGTAGTCGGTGTGTGTGTGTGTGTGTGTGTGTGTGTTGTCGGTGTGTGTGTGTGTGTTGTCGGTGTGTGTGTGTGTTGTCGGTGTGTGTGTTGTGTGTGTGTGTGTTGTCGGTGTGTGTGTGTGTTGTCGGTGTGTGTGTGTGTGTTGTCGGTGTGTTTGTGTTGTCGGTGTGTGTGTGTGTGTTGTCAGTGTGTGTGTGTGTGTTGTCGGTGTGTGTGTGTGTGTGTGTTGTCAGTGTGTGTGTGTGTGTGTGTGTGTGTTGTCGGTGTGTGTGTGTGTGTGTGTTGTCGGTGTGTGTGTGTGTGTGTGTGTTGTCGGTGTGTGTGTGTGTGTGTTGTCGGTGTGTGTGTGTGTGTGTTGTCGGTGTGTGTGTGTGTGTGTGTTGTCGGTGTGTGTGTGTGTGTTGTCGGTGTGTGTGTGTGTTGTCGGTGTGTGTGTGTGTTTTGTTGTGTGTGTGTGTGTTGTCGGTGTGTGTGTGTGTGTTGTCGGTGTCTGTGTGTGTGTGTTGTCGGTGTGTGTGTGTGTTGTTGTTGTGTTTGTGTGTGTGTGTGTGTGTTGTCGGTGTGTGTGTGTTATCGGTGTGTGTGTGTGTGTGTGTTGTCGGTGTGTGTGTGTGTGTGTGTGTGTGTTGTCGGTGTGTGTGTGTGTTGTCGGTGTGTGTGTGTTGTCGGTGTGTGTGTGTTGTCGGTGTGTGTGAGTGTGTGTTGTCGGTGTGTGTGTGTGTGTTGTGTGTGTGTGTGTGTTGTCGGTGTGTGTGTGTGTGTTGTCGGTGTGTGTGTGTGTGTTGTCGGTGTGTGTGTGTGTGTTGTCGGTGTGTGTGTGTTGTCGGTGTGTGTGTGTGTGTGTGTTGTAAGTGTGTGTGTGTGTGTGTGTGTGTGTTGTCGGTGTGTGTGTGTGTTGTCGGTGTGTGTGTGTGTGTGTTGTCGGTGTGTGTGTGTGTGTGTTGTCGGTGTGTGTGTGTGTGTGTTGTCGATGTGTGTGTGTGTGTTGTCGGTGTGTGTGTGTGTGTTGTCGGTGTGTGTGTGTGTTTTGTTGTGTGTGTGTGTGTTGTCGGTGTGTGTGTGTGTGTTGTCGGTGTGTGTGTGTGTGTGTGTTGTCAGTGTGTGTGTGTGTGTGTGTGTGTGTTGTCGGTGTGTGTGTGTGTGTGTTGTCGGTGTGTGTGTGTGTGTGTGTGTTGTCGGTGTGTGTGTGTGTGTGTTGTCGGTGTGTGTGTGTGTGTGTTGTCGGTGTGTGTGTGTGTTGTCGGTGTGTGTGTGTGTGTGTTGTCGGTGTGTGTGTGTGTAGTCGGTGTGTGTGTGTGTGTGTGTGTGTGTGTGTGTGTGTTGTCGATGTGTGTGTGTGTTGTGTGTGTGTGTGTTGTCGGTGTGTGTGTGTGTGTGTTGTCGGTGTGTGTGTGTGTGTGTTGTCGGTGTGTGTGTGTGTGTTGTGTGTGTGTGTGTTGTTGGTGTGTGTGTGTGTGTGTTGTCGGTGTGTGTGTGTGTGTGTGTGTGTTGTCGGTGTGTGTGTGTGTGTTGTCGGTGTGTGTGTGTGTGTTGTGTGTGTGTGTGTTGTCGGTGTGTGTGTGTTGCCGGTGTGTGTGTGTTGTCGGTGTGTGTGTGTGTGTGTTGTCGGTGTGTGTGTGTGTGTGTTGTGGGTGTGTGTGTGTGTGTTGTCGGTGTGTGTGTGTGTGTTGTCGGTGTGTGTGTGTGTGTGTTGTCGGTGTGTGTGTGTAGTCGGTGTGTGTGTGTGTGTGTGTGTGTTGTCGGTGTGTGTGTGTGTGTGTGTTGTCGGTGTGTGTGTGTGTTGTCGGTGTGTGTGTTGTGTGTGTGTGTGTTGTCGGTGTGTGTGTGTGTTGTCGGTGTGTGTGTGTGTGTTGTCGGTGTGTTTGTGTTGTCGGTGTGTGTGTGTGTGTTGTCAGTGTGTGTGTGTGTGTTGTCGGTGTGTGTGTGTGTGTGTGTTGTCAGTGTGTGTGTGTGTGTGTGTGTGTGTTGTCGGTGTGTGTGTGTGTGTGTGTTGTCGGTGTGTGTGTGTGTGTGTGTGTTGTCGGTGTGTGTGTGTGTGTGTTGTCGGTGTGTGTGTGTGTGTGTTGTCGGTGTGTGTGTGTGTGTGTGTTGTCGGTGTGTGTGTGTGTGTTGTCGGTGTGTGTGTGTGTTGTCGGTGTGTGTGTGTGTTTTGTTGTGTGTGTGTGTGTTGTCGGTGTGTGTGTGTGTGTTGTCGGTGTCTGTGTGTGTGTGTTGTCGGTGTGTGTGTGTGTTGTTGTTGTGTTTGTGTGTGTGTGTGTGTGTTGTCGGTGTGTGTGTGTTATCGGTGTGTGTGTGTGTGTGTGTTGTCGGTGTGTGTGTGTGTGTGTGTGTGTGTTGTCGGTGTGTGTGTGTGTTGTCGGTGTGTGTGTGTTGTCGGTGTGTGTGTGTTGTCGGTGTGTGTGAGTGTGTGTTGTCGGTGTGTGTGTGTGTGTTGTGTGTGTGTGTGTGTTGTCGGTGTGTGTGTGTGTGTTGTCGGTGTGTGTGTGTGTGTTGTCGGTGTGTGTGTGTGTGTTGTCGGTGTGTGTGTGTTGTCGGTGTGTGTGTGTGTGTGTGTTGTAAGTGTGTGTGTGTGTGTGTGTGTGTGTTGTCGGTGTGTGTGTGTGTTGTCGGTGTGTGTGTGTGTGTGTTGTCGGTGTGTGTGTGTGTGTGTTGTCGGTGTGTGTGTGTGTGTGTTGTCGATGTGTGTGTGTGTGTTGTCGGTGTGTGTGTGTGTGTTGTCGGTGTGTGTGTGTGTTTTGTTGTGTGTGTGTGTGTTGTCGGTGTGTGTGTGTGTGTTGTCGGTGTGTGTGTGTGTGTGTGTTGTCAGTGTGTGTGTGTGTGTGTGTGTGTGTTGTCGGTGTGTGTGTGTGTGTGTTGTCGGTGTGTGTGTGTGTGTGTGTTGTCGGTGTGTGTGTGTGTGTGTTGTCGGTGTGTGTGTGTGTGTGTTGTCGGTGTGTGTGTGTGTGTGTGTTGTCGGTGTGTGTGTGTGTGTTGTCGGTGTGTGTGTGTGTGTTGTCGGTGTGTGTGTGTGTTTTGTTGTGTGTGTGTGTGTTGTCGGTGTGTGTGTGTGTGTTGTCGGTGTCTGTGTGTGTGTGTGTTGTCGGTGTGTGTGTGTGTTGTTGTTGTGTTTGTGTGTGTGTGTGTGTGTTGTCAGTGTGTGTGTGTTATCGGTGTGTGTGTGTGTGTTGTCGGTGTGTGTGTGTGTGTGTGTGTGTGTTGTCGGTGTGTGTGTGTGTTGTCGGTGTGTGTGTGTGTGTTGTCGGTGTGTGTGTGTTGTCGGTGTGTGTGTGTGTGTGTGTTGTCGGTGTGTGTGTGTGTGTTGTGTGTGTGTGTGTGTTGTCGGTGTGTGTGTGTGTGTTGTTGGTGTGTGTGTGTGTGTTGTCGGTGTGTGTGTGTGTGTTGTCGGTGTGTGTGTGTTGTCGGTGTGTGTGTGTGTGTGTGTTGTCAGTGTGTGTGTGTGTGTGTGTGTGTGTTGTCGGTGTGTGTGTGTGTGTGTGTTGTCGGTGTGTGTGTGTGTGTGTGTTGTCGGTGTGTGTGTGTGTGTGTTGTCGGTGTGTGTGTGTGTGTGTTGTCGGTGTGTGTGTGTGTGTGTGTTGTCGATGTGTGTGTGTGTGTTGTCGGTGTGTGTGTGTGTGTTGTCGGTGTGTGTGTGTGTTTTGTTGTGTGTGTGTGTGTTGTCGGTGTGTGTGTGTGTTGTTGTTGTGTTTGTGTGTGTGTGTGTGTGTTGTCGGTGTGTGTGTGTTATCGGTGTGTGTGTGTGTGTGTGTTGTCGGTGTGTGTGTGTGTGTGTGTGTGTGTGTTGTCGGTGTGTGTGTGTGTTGTCGGTGTGTGTGTGTGTGTTGTCGGTGTGTGTGTGTTGTCGGTGTGTGTGTGTGTGTGTTGTCGGTGTGTGTGTGTGTGTTGTGTGTGTGTGTGTGTTGTCGGTGTGTGTGTGTGTGTTGTCGGTGTGTGTGTGTGTGTTGGCGGTGTGTGTGTGTGTGTTGTCGGTGTGTGTGTGTTGTCGGTGTGTGTGTTTGTGTGTGTTGTTGGTGTGTGTGTGTGTGTGTGTGTGTGTTGTCAGTGTTTGTGTGTGTGTTGTCGGTGTGTGTGTGTGTGTTGTCGGTGTGTGTGTGTGTGTTGTGTGTGTGTTGTCGGTGTGTGTGTGTGTGTGTTGTCGGTGTGTGTGTGTGTGTGTTGTCGGTGTGTGTGTGTGTGTTGTGTGTGTGTGTGTTGTTGGTGTGTGTGTGTGTGTGTTGTCGGTGTGTGTGTGTGTGTGTGTGTGTTGTCGGTGTGTGTGTGTGTGTTGTCGGTGTGTGTGTGTGTGTGTTGTCGGTGTGTGTGTGTGTTGTCGGTGTGTGTGTGTGTGTGTTGTCGGTGTGTGTGTGTGTAGTCGGTGTGTGTGTGTGTGTGGTGTGTGTGTGTGTGTGTTGTCGATGTGTGTGTGTGTTGTGTGTGTGTGTGTTGTCGGTGTGTGTGTGTGTGTGTTGTCGGTGTGTGTGTGTGTGTGTTGTCGGTGTGTGTGTGTGTGTTGTGTGTGTGTGTGTTGTCGGTGTGTGTGTGTGTGTGTTGTCGGTGTGTGTGTGTGTGTGTGTGTGTTGTCGGTGTGTGTGTGTGTGTTGTCGGTGTGTGTGTGTGTGTTGTGTGTGTGTGTGTTGTCGGTGTGTGTGTGTTGCCGGTGTGTGTGTGTTGTCGGTGTGTGTGTGTGTGTGTTGTCGGTGTGTGTGTGTGTGTGTTGTCGGTGTGTGTGTGTGTGTTGTCGGTGTGTGTGTGTGTGTTGTCGGTGTGTGTGTGTGTGTGTTGTCGGTGTGTGTGTGTAGTCGGTGTGTGTGTGTGTGTGTGTGTGTGTGTTGTCGGTGTGTGTGTGTGTGTGTGTTGTCGGTGTGTGTGTGTGTTGTCGGTGTGTGTGTTGTGTGTGTGTGTGTTGTCGGTGTGTGTGTGTGTTGTCGGTGTGTGTGTGTGTGTTGTCGGTGTGTTTGTGTTGTCGGTGTGTGTGTGTGTGTTGTCAGTGTGTGTGTGTGTGTTGTCGGTGTGTGTGTGTGTGTGTGTTGTCAGTGTGTGTGTGTGTGTGTGTGTGTGTTGTCGGTGTGTGTGTGTGTGTGTGTTGTCGGTGTGTGTGTGTGTGTGTGTGTTGTCGGTGTGTGTGTGTGTGTGTTGTCGGTGTGTGTGTGTGTGTGTTGTCGGTGTGTGTGTGTGTGTGTGTTGTCGGTGTGTGTGTGTGTGTTGTCGGTGTGTGTGTGTGTTGTCGGTGTGTGTGTGTGTTTTGTTGTGTGTGTGTGTGTTGTCGGTGTGTGTGTGTGTGTTGTCGGTGTCTGTGTGTGTGTGTTGTCGGTGTGTGTGTGTGTTGTTGTTGTGTTTGTGTGTGTGTGTGTGTGTTGTCGGTGTGTGTGTGTTATCGGTGTGTGTGTGTGTGTGTGTTGTCGGTGTGTGTGTGTGTGTGTGTGTGTGTTGTCGGTGTGTGTGTGTGTTGTCGGTGTGTGTGTGTTGTCGGTGTGTGTGTGTTGTCGGTGTGTGTGAGTGTGTGTTGTCGGTGTGTGTGTGTGTGTTGTGTGTGTGTGTGTGTTGTCGGTGTGTGTGTGTGTGTTGTCGGTGTGTGTGTGTGTGTTGTCGGTGTGTGTGTGTGTGTTGTCGGTGTGTGTGTGTTGTCGGTGTGTGTGTGTGTGTGTGTTGTAGTGTGTGTGTGTGTGTGTGTGTGTGTTGTCGGTGTGTGTGTGTGTTGTCGGTGTGTGTGTGTGTGTGTTGTCGGTGTGTGTGTGTGTGTGTTGTCGGTGTGTGTGTGTGTGTGTTGTCGATGTGTGTGTGTGTGTTGTCGGTGTGTGTGTGTGTGTTGTCGGTGTGTGTGTGTGTTTTGTTGTGTGTGTGTGTGTTGTCGGTGTGTGTGTGTGTGTTGTCGGTGTGTGTGTGTGTGTGTGTTGTCAGTGTGTGTGTGTGTGTGTGTGTGTGTTGTCGGTGTGTGTGTGTGTGTGTTGTCGGTGTGTGTGTGTGTGTGTGTGTTGTCGGTGTGTGTGTGTGTGTGTTGTCGGTGTGTGTGTGTGTGTGTTGTCGGTGTGTGTGTGTGTGTGTGTTGTCGGTGTGTGTGTGTGTGTTGTCGGTGTGTGTGTGTGTGTTGTCGGTGTGTGTGTGTGTTTTGTTGTGTGTGTGTGTGTTGTCGGTGTGTGTGTGTGTGTTGTCGGTGTCTGTGTGTGTGTGTGTTGTCGGTGTGTGTGTGTGTTGTTGTTGTGTTTGTGTGTGTGTGTGTGTGTTGTCGGTGTGTGTGTGTTATCGGTGTGTGTGTGTGTGTTGTCGGTGTGTGTGTGTGTGTGTGTGTGTGTTGTCGGTGTGTGTGTGTGTTGTCGGTGTGTGTGTGTGTGTTGTCGGTGTGTGTGTGTTGTCGGTGTGTGTGTGTGTGTGTTGTCGGTGTGTGTGTGTGTGTTGTGTGTGTGTGTGTGTTGTCGGTGTGTGTGTGTGTGTTGTTGGTGTGTGTGTGTGTGTTGTCGGTGTGTGTGTGTGTGTTGTCGGTGTGTGTGTGTTGTCGGTGTGTGTGTGTGTGTGTGTTGTCAGTGTGTGTGTGTGTGTGTGTGTGTGTTGTCGGTGTGTGTGTGTGTGTGTGTTGTCGGTGTGTGTGTGTGTGTGTGTTGTCGGTGTGTGTGTGTGTGTGTTGTCGGTGTGTGTGTGTGTGTGTTGTCGGTGTGTGTGTGTGTGTGTGTTGTCGATGTGTGTGTGTGTGTTGTCGGTGTGTGTGTGTGTGTTGTCGGTGTGTGTGTGTGTTTTGTTGTGTGTGTGTGTGTTGTCGGTGTGTGTGTGTGTTGTTGTTGTGTTTGTGTGTGTGTGTGTGTGTTGTCGGTGTGTGTGTGTTATCGGTGTGTGTGTGTGTGTGTGTTGTCGGTGTGTGTGTGTGTGTGTGTGTGTGTGTGTTGTCGGTGTGTGTGTGTGTTGTCGGTGTGTGTGTGTGTG
>NW_027675404.1:25000-30000 GCF_965601325.2 Salmo salar
GTGTGTGTGTGTGTGTTGTCGGTGTGTGTGTGTGTGTTGTGTGTGTGTGTGTTGTCGGTGTGTGTGTGTGTGTGTTGTCGGTGTGTGTGTGTGTGTGTTGTCGGTGTGTGTGTGTGTGTTGTGTGTGTGTGTGTTGTTGGTGTGTGTGTGTGTGTGTTGTCGGTGTGTGTGTGTGTGTGTGTGTTGTCGGTGTGTGTGTGTGTGTTGTCGGTGTGTGTGTGTGTGTTGTGTGTGTGTGTGTTGTCGGTGTGTGTGTGTGTGTGTTGCTGGTGTGTGTGTGTTGTCGGTGTGTGTGTGTGTGTGTTGTCGGTGTGTGTGTGTGTGTGTTGTCGGTGTGTGTGTGTGTGTGTTGTCGGTGTGTGTGTGTGTGTTGTCGGTGTGTGTGTGTGTGTGTTGTCGGTGTGTGTGTGTAGTCGGTGTGTGTGTGTGTGTGTGTGTGTTGTCGGTGTGTGTGTGTGTGTGTGTTGTCGGTGTGTGTTGTGTGTTGTCGGTGTGTGTGTTGTGTGTGTGTGTGTGTGTGTGTGTGTGTGTGTGTGTGTGTGTGTTGTCGGTGTGTGTGTGTGTGTGTTGTCGGTGTGTGTGTGTGTGTGTTGTCGGTGTGTGTGTGTGTTGTGTGTGTGTGTGTTGTTGGTGTGTGTGTGTGTGTGTTGTCGGTGTGTGTGTGTGTGTGTGTGTGTCGGTGTGTGTGTGTGTGTTGTCGGTGTGTGTGTGTGTGTTGTGTGTGTGTGTGTTGTCGGTGTGTGTATGTGTGTGTTGCCGGTGTGTGTGTGTTGTCGGTGTGTGTGTGTGTGTGTTGTCGGTGTGTGTGTGTGTGTGTTGTCGGTGTGTGTGTGTGTGTTGTCGGTGTGTGTGTGTGTGTTGTCGGTGTGTGTGTGTGTGTGTTGTCGGTGTGTGTGTGTAGTCGGTGTGTGTGTGTGTGTGTGTGTGTTGTCGGTGTGTGTGTGTGTGTGTGTGTTGTCGGTGTGTGTGTGTGTTGTCGGTGTGTGTGTTGTGTGTGTGTGTGTTGTCGGTGTGTGTGTGTGTTGTCGGTGTGTGTGTGTGTGTGTGTTGTCGGTGTGTTTGTGTTGTCGGTGTGTGTGTGTGTGTTGTCAGTGTGTGTGTGTGTGTTGTCGGTGTGTGTGTGTGTGGTGTGGTGTGTGTGTGTGTTGTCAGTGTGTGTGTGTGTGTGTGTGAGTTGTCGGTGTGTGTGTGTGTGTGTTGTCGGTGTGTGTGTGTGTGTGTTGTCGGTGTGTGTGTGTGTGTGTTGTCGGTGTGTGTGTGTGTTGTCGGTGTGTGTGTGTGTGTTGTCGGTGTGTGTGTGTGTGTTGTCGGTGTGTGTGTGTGTGTTGTCGGTGTGTGTGTGTGTGTTTGTTGTGTGTGTGTGTGTTGTCGGTGTGTGTGTGTGTGTGTGTTGTCGGTGTGTGTGTGTGTGTTGTCGGTGTGTGTGTGTTGTCGGTGTGTGTGTGTGTGTGTGTTGTCGGTGTGTGTGTGTGTGTGTGTGTTGTCAGTGTGTGTGTGTGTGTTGTCGGTGTGTGTGTGTGTGTGTTGTCGGTGTGTGTGTGTGTGTGTTGTGTGTGTGTGTGTTGTCGGTGTGTTTGTGTGTGTGTTGTCGTGTGTGTGTGTGTGTGTGTGTGTGTGTGTGTGTGTTGTCGGTGTGTGTTTGTGTGTGTGTTGTCGGTGTGTGTGTGTGTGTGTGTGTGTGTGTGTTGTCGGTGTGTGTGTGTGTGTGTGTTGTCGGTGTGTGTGTGTGTGTTGTCGGTGTGTGTGTGTGTGTTGTCGGAGTGTTTGTGTGTGTGTGTTGTCGGTGTGTGTGTGTGTTGTCGGTGTGTGTGTGTGTGTTGTGTGTGTGTGTGTTGTCGGTGTGTGTGTGTGTGTTGTCGGTGTGTGTGTGTATGTGTGTGTTGTCGGTGTGTGTGTGTGTGTGTGTTGTTGGTGTGTGTGTGTGTGTGTTGTGTGTGTGTGTGTTGTCGGTGTGTCTGTGTGTGTGTTGCCGGTGTGTGTGTGTGTGTTGTCAGTGTGTGTGTGTGTGTGTTGTCGGTGTGTGTGTGTGTGTTGTCGGTGTGTGTGTGTGTGTGTGTTGTCGGTGTGTGTGTGTGTGTTGTCGGTGTGTGTGTGTGTGTGTTGTCGGTGTGTGTGTGTGTAGTCGGTGTGTGTGTGTGTGTGTGTGTGTGTTGTCGGTGTGTGTGTGTTGTCGGTGTGTGTGTGTGTGTTGTCGGTGTTTGTGTGTGTTGTCGGTGTGTGTGTTGTGTGTGTGTGTTGTCGGTGTGTGTGTGTGTTGTCGGTGTGTGTGTGTGTGTTGTCGGTGTGTGTGTGTGTGTGTGTGTTGTCGGTGTGTGTGTGTGTGTTGCTGGTGTTTGTGTGTGTGTGTGTTGTCGGTGTGTGTGTGTGTGTTGTGTGTGTGTGTGTGTGTGTGTGTGTTGTCGGTGTGTTTGTGTGTGTGTGTTGTCGGTGTGTGTGTGTGTGTTGTGTGTGTGTGTTGTCGATGTGTGTGTGTGTGTGTTGTCGGTGTGTGTGTGTGTGTTGTGTGTGTGTGTGTTGTCGGTGTGTGTGTGTGTTGTCGGTGTGTGTGTGTGTGTGTTGTCGGTGTGTGTGTGTGTGTTGTCGGTGTGTGTGTGTGTTGTCGGTGTTTGTGTGTGTGTGTTGTCGGTGTGTGTGTGTGTAGTCGGTGTGTGTGTGTGTGTGTGTGTGTGTTGTCGGTGTGTGTGTGTGTGTTGTGTGTGTGTGTGTTGTCGGTGTGTGTGTGTGTGTGTTGTCGGTGTGTGTGTGTGTGTGTTGTCGGTGTGTGTGTGTGTGTTGTGTGTGTGTGTGTTGTTGGTGTGTGTGTGTGTGTGTTGTCGGTGTGTGTGTGTGTGTGTGTGTTGTCGGTGTGTGTGTGTGTGTTGTCGGTGTGTGTGTGTGTGTTGTGTGTGTGTGTGTTGTCGGTGTGTGTGTGTGTGTGTTGCCGGTGTGTGTGTGTTGTCGGTGTGTGTGTGTGTGTGTTGTCGGTGTGTGTGTGTGTTGTCGGTGTGTGTGTGTGTGTTGTCGGTGTGTGTGTGTGTGTTGTCGGTATGTGTGTGTGTGTGTTGTCGGTGTGTGTGTGTAGTCGGTGTGTGTGTGTGTGTGTGTGTTGTCGGTGTGTGTGTGTGTGTGTGTTGTCGGTGTGTGTGTTGTCGGTGTGTGTGTTGTGTGTGTGTGTGTTGTCGGTGTGTGTGTGTGTGTTGTGTGTGTGTGTGTTGTCGGTGTGTGTGTGTGTGTGTTGTCGGTGTGTGTGTGTGTGTGTTGTCGGTGTGTGTGTGTGTGTTGTGTGTGTGTGTGTTGTTGGTGTGTGTGTGTGTGTTGTCGGTGTGTGTGTGTGTGTGTGTGTTGTCGGTGTGTGTGTGTGTGTTGTCGGTGTGTGTGTGTGTGTTGTGTGTGTGTGTGTTGTCGGTGTGTGTGTGTGTGTGTTGCCGGTGTGTGTGTGTTGTCGGTGTGTGTGTGTGTGTGTTGTCGGTGTGTGTGTGTGTGTGTTGTCGGTGTGTGTGTGTGTGTTGTCGGTGTGTGTGTGTGTGTTGTCGGTGTGTGTGTGTGTGTGTTGTCGGTGTGTGTGTGTAGTCGGTGTGTGTGTGTGTGTGTGTGTTGTCGGTGTGTGTGTGTGTGTGTGTTGTCGGTGTGTGTGTGTGTTGTCGGTGTGTGTGTTGTGTGTGTGTGTGTTGTCGGTGTGTGTGTGTGTTGTCGGTGTGTGTGTGTGTGTGTGTTGTCGGTGTGTTTGTGTTGTCGGTGTGTGTGTGTTGTCAGGTGTGTGTGTGTGTGTTGTCGGTGTGTGTGTGTTGTCGGTGTGTGTGTGTTGTCGGTGTGTGTGAGTGTGTGTTGTCGGTGTGTGTGTGTGTGTTGTGTGTGTGTGTGTGTTGTCGGTGTGTGTGTGTGTGTTGTCGGTGTGTGTGTGTGTGTTGTCGGTGTGTGTGTGTGTGTTGTCGGTGTGTGTGTGTTGTCGGTGTGTGTGTGTGTGTGTGTTGTAAGTGTGTGTGTGTGTGTGTGTGTGTGTTGTCGGTGTGTGTGTGTGTGTGTGTTGTCGGTGTGTGTGTGTGTTGTCGGTGTGTGTGTGTGTGTGTGTTGTCGGTGTGTGTGTGTGTGTGTTGTCGGTGTGTGTGTGTGTGTGTTGTCGATGTGTGTGTGTGTGTTGTCGGTGTGTGTGTGTGTGTTGTCGGTGTGTGTGTGTGTTTTGTTGTGTGTGTGTGTGTTGTCGGTGTGTGTGTGTGTGTTGTCGGTGTGTGTGTGTGTGTGTGTTGTCAGTGTGTGTGTGTGTGTGTGTGTGTGTTGTCGGTGTGTGTGTGTGTGTGTTGTCGGTGTGTGTGTGTGTGTGTTGTCGGTGTGTGTGTGTGTGTGTTGTCGGTGTGTGTGTGTGTTGTCGGTGTGTGTGTGTGTGTGTGTGTTGTCGGTGTGTGTGTGTGTGTTGTCGGTGTGTGTGTGTGTGTTGTCGGTGTGTGTGTGTGTTTTGTTGTGTGTGTGTGTGTTGTCGGTGTGTGTGTGTGTGTTGTCGGTGTCTGTGTGTGTGTGTGTTGTCGGTGTGTGTGTGTGTTGTTGTTGTGTTTGTGTGTGTGTGTGTGTGTTGTCGGTGTGTGTGTGTTATCGGTGTGTGTGTGTGTGTGTGTGTTGTCGGTGTGTGTGTGTGTGTGTGTGTGTGTGTTGTCGGTGTGTGTGTGTGTTGTCGGTGTGTGTGTGTGTGTTGTCGGTGTGTGTGTGTTGTCGGTGTGTGTGTGTGTGTGTTGTCGGTGTGTGTGTGTGTGTTGTGTGTGTGTGTGTGTTGTCGGTGTGTGTGTGTGTGTTGTCGGTGTGTGTGTGTGTGTTGTCGGTGTGTGTGTGTGTGTTGTCGGTGTGTGTGTGTTGTCGGTGTGTGTGTGTGTGTGTGTTGTCAGTGTGTGTGTGTGTGTGTGTGTGTGTTGTCGGGTGTGTGTGTGTGTGTGTTGTCGGTGTGTGTGTGTGTGTGTGTTGTCGGTGTGTGTGTGTGTGTGTTGTCGGTGTGTGTGTGTGTGTGTTGTCGGTGTGTGTGTGTGTGTTGTCGGTGT
>NW_027675404.1:35000-45000 GCF_965601325.2 Salmo salar
TGTGTGTTGTCGTGTGTGTGTGTGTGTGTGTTTTGGTGTGTGTGTGTGAGTGTTGTCGGTGTGTGTGTGTGTGTTGTGTGTGTGTGTGTTGTCGGTGTGTGTGTGTGTGTTGTCGGTGTGTGTGTGTGTGTTGTCGGTGTGTGTGTGTGTGTGTGTGTGTGTTGTCGGTGTGTGTGTGTGTGTGTGTTGTCAGTGTGTGTGTGTGTGTGTTGTCAGTGTGTGTGTGTGTGTGGGTGTGTGTGTTGTCGGTGTGTGTGTGTGTGTGTGTGTTGTCGGTGTCTGTGTGTGTGTGTGTGTTGCCGGTGTGTGTGTGTGTGTTGTGGGTGTATGTGTGTGTTGTCGGTGTGTGTGTGTTGTGTGTGTGTGTGTGTTGTCGGTGTGTGTGTGTGTTGTCGGTGTGTGTGTGTGTGTGTGTTGTCGGTGTGTGTGTGTGTGTTGTCGGTGTGTGTGTGTGTGTTGTCGTGTGTGTGTGTGTGTGTGTTGTCGGTGTGTGTGTGTGTGTTGCTGGTGTTTGTGTGTGTGTGTGTTGTCGGTGTGTGTGTGTGTGTTGTGTGTGTGTGTGTGTGTGTGTGTGTTGTCGGTGTGTGTGTGTGTGTGTGTTGTCGGTGTGTGTGTGTGTGTTGTGTGTGTTGTCGTTGTGTGTGTGTGTGTTGTGTGTGTGTGTGTTGTCGGTGTGTGTGTGTTGTCGGTGTGTGTGTGTGTGTGTTGTCGGTGTGTGTGTGTGTGTGTGTTGTCGGTGTGTGTGTGTGTTGTCGGTGTTTGTGTGTGTGTGTTGTCGGTGTGTGTGTGTGTAGTCGGTGTGTGTGTGTGTGTGTGTGTGTGTGTGTGTTGTCGGTGTGTGTGTGTGTGTTGTGTGTGTGTGTGTTGTCGGTGTGTGTGTGTGTGTGTTGTCGGTGTGTGTGTGTGTGTGTTGTCGGTGTGTGTGTGTGTGTTGTGTGTGTGTGTGTTGTTGGTGTGTGTGTGTGTGTGTTGTCGTGTGTGTGTGTGTGTGTGTGTGTGTTGTCGGTGTGTGTGTGTGTGTTGTCGGTGTGTGTGTGTGTGTTGTGTGTGTGTGTGTTGTCGGTGTGTGTGTGTGTGTGTTGCCGGTGTGTGTGTGTTGTCGGTGTGTGTGTGTGTGTGTGTTGTCGGTGTGTGTGTGTGTGTGTTGTCGGTGTGTGTGTGTGTGTTGTCGGTGTGTGTGTGTGTGTGTGTGTTGTCGGTGTGTGTGTGTGTGTTGCTGGTGTTTGTGTGTGTGTGTGTTGTCGGTGTGTGTGTGTGTGTGTGTGTGTGTGTGTGTGTGTGTGTGTGTTGTCGGTGTGTGTGTGTGTGTGTGTTGTCGGTGTGTGTGTGTTGTGTGTGTTGTCGTTGTGTGTGTGTGTGTTGTGTGTGTGTGTGTTGTCGGTGTGTGTGTGTTGTCGGTGTGTGTGTGTGTGTGTTGTCGGTGTGTGTGTGTGTGTGTGTGTTGTCGGTGTGTGTGTGTGTTGTCGGTGTTTGTGTGTGTGTGTTGTCGGTGTGTGTGTGTGTAGTCGGTGTGTGTGTGTGTGTGTGTGTGTGTGTTGTCGGTGTGTGTGTGTGTGTTGTGTGTGTGTGTGTTGTCGGTGTGTGTGTGTGTGTGTTGTCGGTGTGTGTGTGTGTGTGTTGTCGGTGTGTGTGTGTGTGTTGTGTGTGTGTGTGTTGTTGGTGTGTGTGTGTGTGTGTTGTCGGTGTGTGTGTGTGTGTGTGTGTTGTCGGTGTGTGTGTGTGTGTTGTCGGTGTGTGTGTGTGTGTTGTGTGTGTGTGTGTTGTCGGTGTGTGTGTGTGTGTGTTGCCGGTGTGTGTGTGTTGTCGGTGTGTGTGTGTGTGTGTTGTCGGTGTGTGTGTGTGTGTGTTGTCGGTGTGTGTGTGTGTGTTGTCGGTGTGTGTGTGTGTGTTGTCGGTGTGTGTGTGTGTGTGTTGTCGGTGTGTGTGTGTAGTCGGTGTGTGTGTGTGTGTGTGTGTGTTGTCGGTGTGTGTGTGTGTGTTGTCGGTGTGTGTGTGTGTGTTGTCGGTGTGTGTGTGTGTGTGTTGTCGGTGTGTGTGTGTAGTCGGTGTGTGTGTGTGTGTGTGTGTGTTGTCGGTGTGTGTGTGTGTTGTCGGTGTGTGTGTTGTGTGTGTGTGTGTTGTCGGTGTGTGTGTGTGTGTTGTGTGTGTGTGTGTTGTCGGTGTGTGTGTGTGTGTGTTGTCGGTGTGTGTGTGTGTGTGTTGTCGGTGTGTGTGTGTGTGTTGTGTGTGTGTGTGTTGTTGGTGTGTGTGTGTGTGTGTTGTCGGTGTGTGTGTGTGTGTGTGTGTTGTCGGTGTGTGTGTGTGTGTTGTCGGTGTGTGTGTGTGTGTTGTGTGTGTGTGTGTTGTCGGTGTGTGTGTGTGTGTGTTGCCGGTGTGTGTGTGTTGTCGGTGTGTGTGTGTGTGTGTGTTGTCGGTGTGTGTGTGTGTGTGTTGTCGGTGTGTGTGTGTGTGTTGTCGGTGTGTGTGTGTGTGTTGTCGGTGTGTGTGTGTGTGTGTTGTCGGTGTGTGTGTGTAGTCGGTGTGTGTGTGTGTGTGTGTGTGTTGTCGGTGTGTGTGTGTGTGTGTGTTGTCGGTGTGTGTGTGTGTTGTCGGTGTGTGTGTTGTGTGTGTGTGTGTTGTCGGTGTGTGTGTGTGTTGTCGGTGTGTGTGTGTGTGTGTGTTGTCGGTGTGTTTGTGTTGTCGGTGTGTGTGTGTGTGTTGTCAGTGTGTGTGTGTGTGTTGTCGGTGTGTGTGTGTGTGTGTGTGTGTGTGTGTGTGTGTGTGTTGTCAGTGTGTGTGTGTGTGTGTGTGAGATGTCGGTGTGTGTGTGTGTGTGTTGTCGGTGTGTGTGTGTGTGTGTTGTCGGTGTGTGTGTGTGTGTGTTGTCGGTGTGTGTATGTGTTGTCGATGTGTGTGTGTGTGTTGTCGGTGTGTGTGTGTGTGTTGTCGGTGTGTGTGTGTGTGTTGTCGGTGTGTGTGTGTGTTTTGTTGTGTGTGTGTGTGTTGTCGGTGTGTGTGTGTGTGTGTTGTCGGTGTCTGTGTGTGTGTGTGTTGTCGGTGTGTGTGTGTTGTTGTTGTGTTTGTGTGTGTGTGTGTGTGTTGTCGGTGTGTGTGTGTTATCGGTGTGTGTGTGTGTGTGTTGTCGGTGTGTGTGTGTGTGTGTGTGTGTGTGTGTGTTGTCGGTGTGTGTGTGTGTTGTCGGTGTGTGTGTGTGTGTTGTCGGTGTGTGTGTGTTGTCGGTGTGTGTGTGTGTTGTCGGTGTGTGTGTGTGTGTTGTGTGTGTGTGTGTTGTCAGTGTGTGTGTGTGTTTGTTGTCGTTGTGTGTGTGTGTTGTCGGTGTGTGTGTGTTGTGTGTGTTGTGGTTGTGTGTGTGTGTGTTGTGTGTGTGTGTGTTGTCGGTGTGTGTGTGTTGTCGGTGTGTGTGTGTGTGTGTTGTCGGTGTGTGTGTGTGTGTGTGTTGTCGGTGTGTGTGTGTGTTGTCGGTGTTTGTGTGTGTGTGTTGTCGGTGTGTGTGTGTGTAGTCGGTGTGTGTGTGTGTGTGTGTGTGTGTGTTGTCGGTGTGTGTGTGTGTGTTGTGTGTGTGTGTGTTGTCGGTGTGTGTGTGTGTGTGTTGTCGGTGTGTGTGTGTGTGTGTTGTCGGTGTGTGTGTGTGTGTTGTGTGTGTGTGTGTTGTTGGTGTGTGTGTGTGTGTGTTGTCGGTGTGTGTGTGTGTGTGTTGTCGGTGTGTGTGTGTGTGTTGTCGGTGTGTGTGTGTGTGTTGTGTGTGTGTGTGTTGTCGGTGTGTGTGTGTGTGTGTTGCCGGTGTGTGTGTGTTGTCGGTGTGTGTGTGTGTGTGTTGTCGGTGTGTGTGTGTGTGTGTTGTCGGTGTGTGTGTGTGTGTTGTCGGTGTGTGTGTGTGTGTGTGTGTTGTCGGTGTGTGTGTGTGTGTTGCTGGTGTTTGTGTGTGTGTGTGTTGTCGGTGTGTGTGTGTGTGTTGTGTGTGTGTGTGTGTGTGTGTGTTGTCGGTGTGTGTGTGTGTGTGTGTTGTCGGTGTGTGTGTGTGTGTTGTGTGTGTTGTCGTTGTGTGTGTGTGTGTTGTGTGTGTGTGTGTTGTCGGTGTGTGTGTGTTGTCGGTGTGTGTGTGTGTGTGTTGTCGGTGTGTGTGTGTGTGTGTGTTGTCGGTGTGTGTGTGTGTTGTCGGTGTTTGTGTGTGTGTGTTGTCGGTGTGTGTGTGTGTAGTCGGTGTGTGTGTGTGTGTGTGTGTGTGTTGTCGGTGTGTGTGTGTGTTGTGTGTGTGTGTGTTGTCGGTGTGTGTGTGTGTGTGTTGTCGGTGTGTGTGTGTGTGTGTTGTCGGTGTGTGTGTGTGTGTTGTGTGTGTGTGTGTTGTTGGTGTGTGTGTGTGTGTGTTGTCGGTGTGTGTGTGTGTGTGTGTGTTGTCGGTGTGTGTGTGTGTGTTGTGTGTGTGTGTGTTGTCGGTGTGTGTGTGTGTTGCCGGTGTGTGTGTGTTGTCGGTGTGTGTGTGTGTGTGTTGTCGGTGTGTGTGTGTGTGTGTTGTCGGTGTGTGTGTGTGTGTTGTCGGTGTGTGTGTGTGTGTTGTCGGTGTGTGTGTGTGTGTGTTGTCGGTGTGTGTGTGTAGTCGGTGTGTGTGTGTGTGTGTGTGTGTTGTCGGTGTGTGTGTGTGTGTGTGTTGTCGGTGTGTGTGTGTGTTGTCGGTGTGTGTGTTGTGTGTGTGTGTGTTGTCGGTGTGTGTGTGTGTGTTGTGTGTGTGTGTGTTGTCGGTGTGTGTGTGTGTGTGTTGTCGGTGTGTGTGTGTGTGTGTTGTCGGTGTGTGTGTGTGTGTTGTGTGTGTGTGTGTTGTTGGTGTGTGTGTGTGTGTGTTGTCGGTGTGTGTGTGTGTGTGTGTGTTGTCGGTGTGTGTGTGTGTTGTCGGTGTGTGTGTGTGTGTTGTGTGTGTGTGTGTTGTCGGTGTGTGTGTGTGTGTGTTGCCGGTGTGTGTGTGTTGTCGGTGTGTGTGTGTGTGTGTGTTGTCGGTGTGTGTGTGTGTGTGTTGTCGGTGTGTGTGTGTGTGTTGTCGGTGTGTGTGTGTGTGTTGTCGGTGTGTGTGTGTGTGTGTGTTGTCGGTGTGTGTGTGTAGTCGGTGTGTGTGTGTGTGTGTGTGTGTTGTCGGTGTGTGTGTGTGTGTGTGTTGTCGGTGTGTGTGTGTGTTGTCGGTGTGTGTGTTGTGTGTTGTCAGTGTGTGTGTGTGTGTTGTCGGTGTGTGTGTGTGTGTGTGTGTGTGTGTGTGTGTGTTGTCAGTGTGTGTGTGTGTGTGTGTGAGTTGTCGGTGTGTGTGTGTGTGTGTTGTCGGTGTGTGTGTGTGTGTGTTGTCGGTGTGTGTGTGTGTGTGTTGTCGGTGTGTGTGTGTGTTGTCGGTGTGTGTGTGTGTGTTGTCGGTGTGTGTGTGTGTGTTGTCGGTGTGTGTGTGTGTGTTGTCGGTGTGTGTGTGTGTTTTGTTGTGTGTGTGTGTGTTGTCGGTGTGTGTGTGTGTGTGTTGTCGGTGTCTGTGTGTGTGTGTGTTGTCGGTGTGTGTGTGTTGTTGTTGTGTTTGTGTGTGTGTGTGTGTGTTGTCGGTGTGTGTGTGTTATCGGTGTGTGTGTGTGTGTGTGTTGTCGGTGTGTGTGTGTGTGTGTGTGTGTGTGTGTGTTGTCGGTGTGTGTGTGTGTTGTCGATGTGTGTGTGTGTGTTGTCGGTGTGTGTGTGTTGTCGGTGTGTGTGTGTGTTGTCGGTGTGTGTGTGTGTGTTGTGTGTGTGTGTGTTGTCAGTGTGTGTGTGTGTTTGTTGTCGTTGTGTGTGTGTGTTGTCGGTGTGTGTGTGTGTGTTGTCGGTGTGTGTGTGTGTGTGTGTTGTCGGTGTGTGTGTGTGTGTTGTCGGTGTGTGTGTGTTGTCGGTGTGTGTGTGTGTGTTGTCGGTGTGTGTGTGTGTGTGTGTGTTGTCAGTGTGTGTGTGTGTGTTGTCGGTGTGTGTGTGTGTGTGTTGTCGGTGTGTGTGTGTGTGTTGTGTGTGTGTGTGTTGTCGGTGTGTTTGTGTGTGTGTTGTCGGTGTGTGTGTGTGTGTGTGTGTGTGTGTGTGTGTGTGTGTTGTCGGTGTGTGTTTGTGTGTGTGTTGTCGGTGTGTGTGTGTGTGTGTGTGTGTGTGTGTGTTGTCGGTGTGTGTGTGTGTGTGTGTTGTCGGTGTGTGTGTGTGTGTTGTCGGTGTGTGTGTGTGTGTTGTCGGAGTGTTTGTGTGTGTGTGTTGTCGGTGTGTGTGTGTGTTGTCGGTGTGTGTGTGTGTGTTGTCGGTGTGTGTGTGTGTGTTGTCGGTGTGTGTGTGTATGTGTGTGTTGTCGGTGTGTGTGTGTGTGTGTGTTGTTGGTGTGTGTGTGTGTGTGTTGTGTGTGTGTGTGTTGTCGGTGTGTGTGTGTGTGTGTGTGTGTGTGTGTGTGTGTTGTCAGTGTGTGTGTGTGTGTGTTGTCGGTGTGTGTGTGTGTGTTGTCGGTGTGTGTGTGTGTGTGTGTTGTCGGTGTGTGTGTGTGTGTTGTCGGTGTGTGTGTGTGTGTGTTGTCGGTGTGTGTGTGTGTAGTCGGTGTGTGTGTGTGTGTGTGTGTGTGTTGTCGGTGTGTGTGTGTTGTCGGTGTGTGTGTGTGTGTTGTCGGTGTTTGTGTGTGTTGTCGGTGTGTGTGTTGTGTGTGTGTGTCTTGTCGGTGTGTGTGTGTGTTGTCGGTGTGTGTGTGTGTGTTGTCGGTGTGTGTGTGTGTGTGTGTGTTGTCGGTGTGTGTGTGTGTGTTGCTGGTGTTTGTGTGTGTGTGTGTTGTCGGTGTGTGTGTGTGTGTTGTGTGTGTGTGTGTGTGTGTGTGTGTTGTCGGTGTGTGTGTGTGTGTGTGTGTTGTCGGTGTGTGTGTGTGTGTTGTGTGTGTGTGTTGTCGATGTGTGTGTGTGTGTGTTGTCGGTGTGTGTGTGTGTGTTGTGTGTGTGTGTGTTGTCGGTGTGTGTGTGTGTTGTCGGTGTGTGTGTGTGTGTGTTGTCGGTGTGTGTGTGTGTGTGTGTTGTCGGTGTGTGTGTGTGTTGTCGGTGTTTGTGTGTGTGTGTTGTCGGTGTGTGTGTGTGTAGTCGGTGTGTGTGTGTGTGTGTGTGTGTTGTCGGTGTGTGTGTGTTGTGTGTGTGTGTGTTGTCGGTGTGTGTGTGTGTGTGTTGTCGGTGTGTGTGTGTGTGTGTTGTCGGTGTGTGTGTGTGTGTTGTGTGTGTGTGTGTTGTTGGTGTGTGTGTGTGTGTGTTGTCGGTGTGTGTGTGTGTGTGTTGTCGGTGTGTGTGTGTGTGTTGTCGGTGTGTGTGTGTGTGTTGTGTGTGTGTGTGTTGTCGGTGTGTGTGTGTGTGTGTTGCCGGTGTGTGTGTGTTGTCGGTGTGTGTGTGTGTGTGTTGTCGGTGTGTGTGTGTGTGTGTTGTCGGTGTGTGTGTGTGTGTTGTCGGTGTGTGTGTGTGTGTTGTCGGTATGTGTGTGTGTGTGTTGTCGGTGTGTGTGTGTAGTCGGTGTGTGTGTGTGTGTGTGTGTTGTCGGTGTGTGTGTGTGTGTGTGTTGTCGGTGTGTGTGTTGTCGGTGTGTGTGTTGTGTGTGTGTGTGTTGTCGGTGTGTGTGTGTGTTGTGTGTGTGTGTGTTGTCGGTGTGTGTGTGTGTGTGTTGTCGGTGTGTGTGTGTGTGTGTTGTCGGTGTGTGTGTGTGTGTTGTGTGTGTGTGTGTTGTTGGTGTGTGTGTGTGTGTTGTTGGTGTGTGTGTGTGTGTGTGTGTGTTGTCGGTGTGTGTGTGTGTGTTGTCGGTGTGTGTGTGTGTGTTGTGTGTGTGTGTGTTGTCGGTGTGTGTGTGTGTGTGTTGCCGGTGTGTGTGTGTTGTCGGTGTGTGTGTGTGTGTGTTGTCGGTGTGTGTGTGTGTGTGTTGTCGGTGTGTGTGTGTGTGTTGTCGGTGTGTGTGTGTGTGTTGTCGGTGTGTGTGTGTGTGTGTTGTCGGTGTGTGTGTGTAGTCGGTGTGTGTGTGTGTGTGTGTGTGTTGTCGGTGTGTGTGTGTGTGTGTGTTGTCGGTGTGTGTGTGTGTTGTCGGTGTGTGTGTTGTGTGTGTGTGTGTTGTCGGTGTGTGTGTTGTCGGTGTGTGTGTGTGTGTGTGTTGTCGGTGTGTTTGTGTTGTCGGTGTGTGTGTGTGTGTTGTCAGTGTGTGTGTGTGTGTTGTCGGTGTGTGTGTGTGTGTGTGTGTGTGTGTGTGTTGTCAGTGTGTGTGTGTGTGTGTGTGAGTTGTCGGTGTGTGTGTGTGTGTGTGTGTGTTGTCGGTGTGTGTGTGTGTGTGTTGTCGGTGTGTGTGTGTGTGTGTTGTCGGTGTGTGTGTGTGTGTTGTCGGTGTGTGTGTGTGTTTTGTTGTGAGTGTGTGTGTTGTCGGTGTGTGTGTGTGTGTGTTGTCGGTGTCTGTGTTGTGTGTGTGTGTGTTGTCGGTGTGTGTGTGTTTTGTCGGTGTGTGTGTGTGTGTGTGTTGTCGGTGTGTGTGTGTGTTGTCGGTGTTTGTGTGTGTGTGTTGTCGGTGTGTGTGTGTGTAGTCGGTGTGTGTGTGTGTGTGTGTGTGTTGTCGGTGTGTGTGTGTGTGTTGTGTGTGTGTGTGTTGTCGGTGTGTGTGTGTGTGTGTTGTCGGTGTGTGTGTGTGTGTGTTGTCGGTGTGTGTGTGTGTGTTGTGTGTGTGTGTGTTGTTGGTGTGTGTGTGTGTGTGTTGTCGGTGTGTGTGTGTGTGTGTTGTCGGTGTGTGTGTGTGTGTTGTCGGTGTGTGTGTGTGTGTTGTGTGTGTGTGTGTTGTCGGTGTGTGTGTGTGTGTGTTGCCGGTGTGTGTGTGTTGTCGGTGTGTGTGTGTGTGTGTTGTCGGTGTGTGTGTGTGTGTGTTGTCGGTGTGTGTGTGTGTGTGTTGTCGGTGTGTGTGTGTGTGTTGTCGGTATGTGTGTGTGTGTGTTGTCGGTGTGTGTGTGTAGTCGGTGTGTGTGTGTGTGTGTGTGTTGTCGGTGTGTGTGTGTGTGTGTGTTGTCGGTGTGTGTGTTGTCGGTGTGTGTGTTGTGTGTGTGTGTGTTGTCGGTGTGTGTGTGTGTTGTGTGTGTGTGTGTTGTCGGTGTGTGTGTGTGTGTGTTGTCGGTGTGTGTGTGTGTGTGTTGTCGGTGTGTGTGTGTGTGTTGTGTGTGTGTGTGTTGTTGGTGTGTGTGTGTGTGTTGTTGGTGTGTGTGTGTGTGTGTGTGTTGTCGGTGTGTGTGTGTGTGTTGTCGGTGTGTGTGTGTGTGTTGTGTGTGTGTGTGTTGTCGGTGTGTGTGTGTGTGTGTTGCCGGTGTGTGTGTGTTGTCGGTGTGTGTGTGTGTGTGTTGTCGGTGTGTGTGTGTGTGTGTTGTCGGTGTGTGTGTGTGTGTTGTCGGTGTGTGTGTGTGTGTTGTCGGTGTGTGTGTGTGTGTGTTGTCGGTGTGTGTGTGTAGTCGGTGTGTGTGTGTGTGTGTGTGTGTTGTCGGTGTGTGTGTGTGTGTGTGTTGTCGGTGTGTGTGTGTGTTGTCGGTGTGTGTGTTGTGTGTGT
The DNA here is from genome assembly GCF_965601325.2 of Salmo salar. Lineage (NCBI taxonomy): Eukaryota > Metazoa > Chordata > Actinopteri > Salmoniformes > Salmonidae > Salmo > Salmo salar. The sequence continues at coordinate 44,547 of NW_027675404.1, forward strand.
GTGTGTTGTCGGTGTGTGTGTTGTCGGTGTGTGTGTGTGTGTGTGTTGTCGGTGTGTTTGTGTTGTCGGTGTGTGTGTGTGTGTTGTCAGTGTGTGTGTGTGTGTTGTCGGTGTGTGTGTGTGTGTGTGTGTGTGTGTGTGTTGTCAGAGTGTGTGTGTGTGTGTGTGAGTTGTCGGTGTGTGTGTGTGTGTGTGTGTTGTCGGTGTGTGTGTGTGTGTGTGTTGTCGGTGTGTGTGTGTGTGTGTTGTCGGTGTGTGTGTGTGTGTTGTCGGTGTGTGTGTGTGTTTTGTTGTGAGTGTGTGTGTTGTCGGTGTGTGTGTGTGTGTGTTGTCGGTGTCTGTGTGTGTGTGTGTTGTCGGTGTGTGTGTGTTGTTGTTGTGTTTGTGTGTGTGTGTGTGTGTTGTCGGTGTGTGTGTGTTATCGGTGTGTGTGTGTGTGTGTGTTGTCGGTGTG
>NW_027675404.1:50000-85000 GCF_965601325.2 Salmo salar
GTGTGTGTTGTGTGTGTGTGTGTTGTCGGTGTGTGTGTGTTTTGTCGGTGTGTGTGTGTGTGTGTTGTCGGTGTGTGTGTGTTGTCGGTGTGTGTGTGTGTGTTGTCGGTGTGTGTGTGTGTGTGTGTGTATGTTGTTGGTGTGTGTGTGTGTGTGTGTGTGTGTGTGTGTGTGTGTTGTCAGTGTGTGTGTGTGTGTGTTGTCGGTGTGTGTGTGTGTGTGTTGTCGGTGTGTGTGTGTGTGTGTGTGTTGTCGGTGTGTGTGTGTGTGTGTGTTGTCGGTGTGTGTGTGTGTGTTGCTCGTGTTTGTGTGTGTGTGTGTTGTCGGTGTGTGTGTGTGTTGTCGGTGTGTGTGTGTGTGTTGTCGGTGTGTGTGTGTTGTCGGTGTGTGTGTTCTGTGTGTGTGTGTTGTCGGTGTGTGTGTGTGTTGTCGGTGTGTGTGTGTTGTCGGTGTGTGTGTGTTGTCGGTGTGTGTGTGTGTGTGTTGTCGGTGTGTGTGTGTGTGTTGTGTGTGTGTGTGTTGTCAGTGTGTGTGTGTGTTTGTTGTCGTTGTGTGTGTGTGTGTGTTGTCGGTGTGTGTGTGTGTGTTGTCGGTGTGTGTGTGTGTGTGTGTTGTCGGTGTGTGTGTGTGTGTTGTCGGTGTGTGTGTGTTGTCGGTGTGTGTGTGTGTGTGTGTTGTCGGTGTGTGTGTGTGTGTGTGTGTTGTCAGTGTGTGTGTGTGTGTTGTCGGTGTGTGTGTGTGTGTGTTGTCGGTGTGTGTGTGTGTGTGTTGTGTGTGTGTGTGTTGTCGGTGTGTTTGTGTGTGTGTTGTCGGTGTGTGTGTGTGTGTGTGTGTGTGTGTTGTCGGTGTGTGTTTGTGTGTGTGTTGTCGGTGTGTGTGTGTGTGTGTGTGTGTGTGTGTGTTGTCGGTGTGTGTGTGTGTGTGTGTTGTCGGTGTGTGTGTGTGTGTTGTCGGTGTGTGTGTGTGTGTTGTCGGAGTGTTTGTGTGTGTGTGTTGTCGGTGTGTGTGTGTGTTGTCGGTGTGTGTGTGTGTGTTGTGTGTGTGTGTGTTGTCGGTGTGTGTGTGTGTTGTCGGTGTGTGTGTGTATGTGTGTGTTGTCGGTGTGTGTGTGTGTGTGTGTTGTTGGTGTTGTGTGTGTGTGTGTTGTGTGTGTGTGTGTTGTCGGTGTGTGTGTGTGTGTGTTGCCGGTGTGTGTGTGTGTGTTGTCAGGTGTGTGTGTGTGTGTGTTGTCGGTGTGTGTGTGTGTGTTGTCGGTGTGTGTGTGTGTGTGTGTTGTCGGTGTGTGTGTGTGTGTTGTCGGTGTGTGTGTGTGTGTGTTGTCGGTGTGTGTGTGTGTAGTCGGTGTGTGTGTGTGTGTGTGTGTTGTCGGTGTGTGTGTGTTGTCGGTGTGTGTGTGTGTGTTGTCGGTGTGTGTGTGTGTTGTCGGTGTGTGTGTTGTGTGTGTGTGTGTTGTCGGTGTGTGTGTGTGTTGTCGGTGTGTGTGTGTGTGTTGTCGGTGTGTGTGTGTGTGTTGCTGGTGTTTGTGTGTGTGTGTGTTGTCGGTGTGTGTGTGTGTGTTGTGTGTGTGTGTGTGTGTGTGTGTGTTGTCGGTGTGTGTGTGTGTGTGTGTTGTCGGTGTGTGTGTGTGTGTTGTGTGTGTGTGTTGTCGATGTGTGTGTGTGTGTGTTGTCGGTGTGTGTGTGTGTGTTGTGTGTGTGTGTGTTGTCGGTGTGTGTGTGTGTTGTCGGTGTGTGTGTGTGTGTGTTGTCGGTGTGTGTGTGTGTGTGTGTTGTCGGTGTGTGTGTGTGTAGTCGGTGTGTGTGTGTGTGTGTGTGTGTGTGTTGTCGGTGTGTGTGTGTGTGTTGTGTGTGTGTGTGTTGTCGGTGTGTGTGTGTGTGTGTTGTCGGTGTGTGTGTGTGTGTGTTGTCGGTGTGTGTGTGTGTGTTGTCGGTGTGTGTGTGTGTGTTGTGTGTGTGTGTGTTGTCGGTGTGTGTGTGTGTGTGTTGCCGGTGTGTGTGTGTTGTCGGTGTGTGTGTGTGTGTGTTGTCGGTGTGTGTGTGTGTGTGTTGTCGGTGTGTGTGTGTGTGTTGTCGGTGTGTGTGTGTGTGTTGTCGGTGTGTGTGTGTGTGTGTTGTCGGTGTGTGTGTGTAGTCGGTGTGTGTGTGTGTGTGTGTGTGTTGTCGGTGTGTGTGTGTGTGTGTGTTGTCGGTGTGTGTGTTGTGTGTGTGTGTGTTGTCGGTGTGTGTGTGTGTGTTGTGTGTGTGTGTGTTGTCGGTGTGTGTGTGTGTGTGTTGTCGGTGTGTGTGTGTGTGTGTTGTCGGTGTGTGTGTGTGTGTTGTGTGTGTGTGTGTTGTTGGTGTGTGTGTGTGTGTGTTGTTGGTGTGTGTGTGTGTGTGTGTGTTGTCGGTGTGTGTGTGTGTGTTGTCGGTGTGTGTGTGTGTGTTGTGTGTGTGTGTGTTGTCGGTGTGTGTGTGTGTGTGTTGCCGGTGTGTGTGTGTTGTCGGTGTGTGTGTGTGTGTGTTGTCGGTGTGTGTGTGTGTGTGTTGTCGGTGTGTGTGTGTGTGTTGTCGGTGTGTGTGTGTGTGTTGTCGGTGTGTGTGTGTGTGTGTTGTCGGTGTGTGTGTGTAGTCGGTGTGTGTGTGTGTGTGTGTGTGTTGTCGGTGTGTGTGTGTGTGTGTGTGTTGTCGGTGTGTGTGTGTGTTGTCGGTGTGTGTGTTGTGTGTGTGTGTGTTGTCGGTGTGTGTGTGTGTTGTCGGTGTGTGTGTGTGTGTTGTCAGTGTGTGTGTGTGTGTTGTCGGTGTGTGTGTGTGTGTGTGTGTGTGTTGTCAGTGTGTGTGTGTGTGTGTGTGAGTTGTCGGTGTGTGTGTGTGTGTGTGTGTTGTCGGTGTGTGTGTGTGTGTGTTGTCGGTGTGTGTGTGTGTGTGTTGTCGGTGTGTGTGTGTGTTGTCGGTGTGTGTGTGTGTGTGTGTGTTGTCGGTGTGTGTGTGTGTGTGTTGTCGGTGTGTGTGTGTGTGTTGTCGGTGTGTGTGTGTGTTTTGTTGTGTGTGTGTGTGTTGTCGGTGTGTGTGTGTGTGTGTTGTCGGTGTCTGTGTGTGTGTGTGTTGTCGGTGTGTGTGTGTTGTTGTTGTGTTTGTGTGTGTGTGTGTGTGTTGTCGGTGTGTGTGTGTTATCGGTGTGTGTGTGTGTGTGTGTTGTCGGTGTGTGTGTGTGTGTGTGTGTGTGTTGTCGGTGTGTGTGTGTGTTGTCGGTGTGTGTGTGTGTGTTGTCGGTGTGTGTGTGTTGTCGGTGTGTGTGTGTGTGTGTTGTCGGTGTGTGTGTGTGTGTTGTGTGTGTGTGTGTTGTCAGTGTGTGTGTGTGTTTGTTGTCGTTGTGTGTGTGTGTGTGTTGTCGGTGTGTGTGTGTGTGTTGTCGGTGTGTGTGTGTGTGTGTGTTGTCGGTGTGTGTGTGGGTGTTGTCGGTGTGTGTGTGTTGTCGGTGTGTGTGTGTGTGTGTGTGTTGTCGGTGTGTGTGTGTGTGTGTTGTCAGTGTGTGTGTGTGTGTTGTCGGTGTGTGTGTGTGTGTGTTGTCGGTGTGTGTGTGTGTGTGTGTGTGTTGTGTGTGTGTGTGTTGTCGGTGTGTTTGTGTGTGTGTTGTCGGTGTGTGTGTGTGTGTGTGTGTGTGTGTGTTGTCGGTGTGTGTTTGTGTGTGTGTTGTCGGTGTGTGTGTGTGTGTGTGTGTGTGTGTGTTGTCGGTGTGTGTGTGTGTGTGTGTTGTCGGTGTGTGTGTGTGTGTTGTCGGTGTGTGTGTGTGTGTGTTGCCGGTGTGTGTGTGTGTGTTGTCAGTGTGTGTGTGTGTGTGTTGTCGGTGTGTGTGTGTGTGTTGTCGGTGTGTGTGTGTGTGTGTGTTGTCGGTGTGTGTGTGTGTGTTGTCGGTGTGTGTGTGTGTGTGTTGTCGGTGTGTGTGTGTGTAGTCGGTGTGTGTGTGTGTGTGTTGTCGGTGTGTGTGTGTTGTCGGTGTGTGTGTGTGTGTTGTCGGTGTGTGTGTGTGTTGTCGGTGTGTGTGTTGTGTGTGTGTGTGTTGTCGGTGTGTGTGTGTGTTGTCGGTGTGTGTGTGTGTGTTGTCGGTGTGTGTGTGTTGTCGGTGTGTGTGTGTTGTCGGTGTGTGTGTGTGTGTGTGTGTGTTGTCGGTGTGTGTGTGTGTAGTCGGTGTGTGTGTGTGTGTGTGCTGTCGGTGTCTGTGTGTGTGTTGTCGGTGTGTGTGTGTGTGTGTGTTGTCGGTGTGTGTGTGTGTTGTCGGTGTGTGTGTTGTGTGTGTGTGTGTTGTCGGTGTGTGTGTGTTTTGTCGGTGTGTGTGTGTGTGTGTTGTCGGTGTGTGTGTGTTGTCGGTGTGTGTGTGTGTGTTGTCTGTGTGTGTGTGTGTGTGTGTGTATGTTGTTGGTGTGTGTGTGTGTGTGTGTGTGTGTGTGTGTTGTCAGTGTGTGTGTGTGTGTGTGTGTGTTGTCGGTGTGTGTGTGTGTGTGTTGTCGGTGTGTGTGTGTGTGTGTGTGTTGTCGGTGTGTGTGTGTGTGTGTGTTGTCGGTGTGTGTGTGTGTGTTGCTGGTGTTTGTGTGTGTGTGTGTTGTCGGTGTGTGTGTGTGTGTTGTCGGTGTGTGTGTGTGTGTGTGTGTGTTGTCGGTGTGTGTGTGTGTGTTGTCGGTGTGTGTGTGTGTGTGTGTTGTCGGTGTGTTTGTGTGTGTGTGTTGTCGGTGTGTGTGTGTGTGTGTGTTGTCGGTGTGTGTGTGTGTGTTGTGTGTGTGTGTGTTGTCGGTGTGTGTGTGTGTGTTGTCTTTGTGTGTGTGTGTGTGTGTGTTGTCGGTGTGTGTGTGTGTGTGTGTTGTCGGTGTGTGTGTGTGTGTGTTGTGTGTGTGTGTGTTGTCGGTGTGTGTGTGTGTGTGTTGTCGGTGTGTGTGTGTGTTGTCGGTGTGTGTGTTGTCGTTGTGTGTGTGTTGTCGGTGTGTGTGTGTGTGTGTTGTCGGTGTGTGTGTGTGTGTGTTGTCGGTGTGTGTGTGTGTGTGTTGTCGGTGAGTGTGTGTGTGTTGTGTGTGTGTGTGTTGTCGGTGTGTGTGTGTGTTGTCGGTGTGTGTGTATGTGTGTGTTGTCGGTGTGTGTGTGTGTGTGTTGTCGGTGTGTGTGTGTGTGTGTTGTGTGTGTGTGTGTTGTCGGTGTGTGTGTGTGTGTGTTGCCGGTGTGTGTGTGTGTGTTGTCAGTGTGTGTGTGTGTGTGTTGTCGGTGTGTGTGTGTGTGTTGTCGGTGTGTGTGTGTGTGTGTGTTGTCGGTGTGTGTGTGTGTGTTGTCGGTGTGTGTGTGTGTGTGTTGTCGTTGTGTGTGTGTGTAGTCGGTGTGTGTGTGTGTGTGTGTGTGTGTTGTCGGTGTGTGTGTGTTGTCGGTGTGTGTGTGTGTGTTGTCGGTGTGTGTGTGTGTTGTCGGTGTGTGTGTTGTGTGTGTGTGTGTTGTCGGTGTGTGTGTGTGTTGTCGGTGTGTGTGTGTGTGTTGTCGGTGTGTGTGTGTTGTGGGTGTGTGTGTGTGTGTTGTCGGTGTGTGTGTGTGTGTGTGTTGTCGGTGTGTGTGTGTGTTGTCGGTGTGTGTGTGTGTTGTCGGTGTGTGTGTTGTGTGTGTGTGTGTTGTCGGTGTGTGTGTGTTTTGTCGGTGTGTGTGTGTGTTGTCGGTGTGTGTGTGTTGTCGGTGTGTGTGTGTGTGTTGTCGGTGTCTGTGTGTGTGTGTGTTGTTGGTGTGTGTGTGTGTGTGTGTGTGTGTGTTGTCAGTGTGTGTGTGTGTGTGTGTGTTGTCGGTGTGTGTGTGTGTGTGTTGTCGGTGTGTGTGTGTGTGTGTGTGTGTTGTCGGTGTGTGTGTGTGTGTTGTCGGTGTGTGTGTGTGTGTTGTCGGTGTGTGTGTGTGTGTTGCTGGTGTTTGTGTGTGTGTGTGTTGTCGGTGTGTGTGTGTGTGTTGTCGGTGTGTGTGTGTGTGTGTGTGTGTGTTGTCGGTGTGTGTGTGTGTGTTGTCGGTGTGTGTGTGTGTGTGTGTTGTTGGTGTGTTTGTGTGTGTGTGTTGTCGGTGTGTGTGTGTGTGTGTTGTCGGTGTGTGTGTGTGTGTTGTGTGTGTGTGTTGTCGGTGTGTGTGTGTGTGTGTGTGTTGTCGGTGTGTGTGTGTGTGTGTTGTCGGTGTGTGTGTGTGTGTGTTGTGTGTGTGTGTGTTGTCGGTGTGTGTGTGTGTGTGTTGTCGGTGTGTGTGTGTGTTGTCGGTGTGTGTGTGTGTGTGTGTTGTCGTTGTGTGTGTGTTGTCGGTGTGTGTGTGTGTGTGTTGTCGGTGTGTGTGTGTGTGTGTTGTCGGTGTGTGTGTGTGTGTTGTCGGTGTGTGTGTGTGTTGTCGGTGTGTGTGTGTGTTGTCGGTGTGTGTGTGTGTGTTTTGTTGTGTGTGTGTGTGTTGTCGGTGTGTGTGTGTGTGTGTTGTCGGTGTGAGTGTGTGTGTTGTCGGTGTGTGTGTGTGTTGTTGGTGTGTGTGTGTGTTGTCGGTGTGTGTGTGTGTAGTCGGTGTGTGTGTGTGTGTGTGTTGTCGGTGTGTGTGTGTGTTGTCGGTGTGTGTGTTGTGTGTGTGTGTGTTGTCGGTGTGTGTGTGTGTTGTCGGTGTGTGTGTGTGTGTGTGTTGTCGGTGTGTGTGTGTTGTCGGTGTGTGTGTGTGTGTTGTCGGTGTGTGTGTGTGTGTGTGTGTTGTCGGTGTGTGTGTGTGTAGTCGGTGTGTGTGTGTGTGTGTGTGTGTGTGCTGTCGGTGTGTGTGTGTGTTGTCGGTGTGTGTGTGTGTGTTGTCGGTGTGTGTGTGTGTTGTCGGTGTGTGTGTTGTGTGTGTGTGTGTTGTCGGTGTGTGTGTGTTTTGTCGGTGTGTGTGTGTGTGTGTTGTCGGTGTGTGTGTGTTGTCGGTGTGTGTGTGTGTGTTGTCGGTGTGTGTGTGTGTGTGTGTGTGTTGTCGGTGTGTGTGTGTGTGTGTTGTCAGTGTGTGTGTGTGTGTGTGTGTTGTCGGTGTGTGTGTGTGTGTGTTGTCGGTGTGTGTGTGTGTGTGTGTGTTGTCGGTGTGTGTGTGTGTGTTGTCGGTGTGTGTGTGTGTGTTGTCGGTGTGTGTGTGTGTGTTGCTGGTGTTTGTGTGTGTGTGTGTTGTCGGTGTGTGTGTGTGTGTTGTCGGTGTGTGTGTGTGTGTGTGTTGTCGGTGTGTGTGTGTGTGTGTTGTGTGTGTGTGTGTTGTCGGTGTGTGTGTGTGTGTGTTGTCGGTGTGTGTGTGTGTGTGTTGTCGGTGTGTGTGTGTGTGTGTTGTCGGTGTGTGTGTGTTGTGTGTGTGTGTGTTGTCGGTGTGTGTGTGTGTGTGTTGTCGGTGTGTGTGTGTGTTGTCGGTGTGTGTGTGTGTGTTGTCGGTGTGTGTGTGTGTGTTGTCGGTGTGTGTGTGTGTGTTGTGTGTGTGTGTGTTGTCGGTGTGTGTGTGTGTGTGTGTGTTGTCGGTGTGTGTGTGTGTGTGTTGTCAGTGTGTGTGTGTGTGTGTGTGTGTGTTGTCGGTGTGTGTGTGTGTGTGTGTGTGTTGTCGGTGTGTGTGTGTGTTGCCGGTGTGTGTGTGTGTGTTGTGGGTGTATGTGTGTGTTGTCGGTGTGTGTGTGTTGTGTGTGTGTGTTGTCGGTGTGTGTGTGTGTTGTCGGTGTGTGTGTGTGTGTGTTGTCGGTGTGTGTGTGTTGTCGGTGTGTGTGTGTGTGTTGTCGGTGTGTGTGTGTGTGTGTTGTCAGTGTGTGTGTGTGTGTGTGTGTTGTCGGTGTGTGTGTGTGTGTGTTGTCGGTGTGTGTGTGTGTGTGTGTGTTGTCGGTGTGTGTGTGTGTGTTGTCGGTGTGTGTGTGTGTGTGTGTTGTCGGTGTGTGTGTGTGTGTTGTCAGTGTGTGTGTGTGTGTGTGTTGTCGGAGTGTTTGTGTGTGTGTTGTCGGTGTGTGTGTGTGTGTGTTGTCGGTGTGTGTGTGTGTGTTGTGTGTGTGTGTGTGTTGTCGGTGTGTGTGTGTTGTCGGTGTGTGTGTATGTGTGTGATGTCGGTGTGTGTGTGTGTGTGTTGTCGGTGTGTGTGTGTGTGTGTTGTGTGTATGTGTGTTGTCGGTGTGTGTGTGTGTGTGTTGCCGGTGTGTGTGTGTGTGTTGTCAGTGTGTGTGTGTGTGTGTTGTCGGTGTGTGTGTGTGTGTTGTCGGTGTGTGTGTGTGTGTGTGTTGTCGGTGTGTGTGTGTGTGTTGTCGGTGTGTGTGTGTGTGTGTGTTGTCGGTGTGTGTGTGGGTGTTGTCGGTGTGTGTGTGTTGTCGGTGTGTGTGTGTGTGTGTGTGTTGTCGGTGTGTGTGTGTGTGTGTTGTCAGTGTGTGTGTGTGTGTTGTCGGTGTGTGTGTGTGTGTGTTGTCGGTGTGTGTGTGTGTGTGTGTGTGTTGTGTGTGTGTGTGTTGTCGGTGTGTTTGTGTGTGTGTTGTCGGTGTGTGTGTGTGTGTGTGTGTGTGTGTGTTGTCGGTGTGTGTTTGTGTGTGTGTTGTCGGTGTGTGTGTGTGTGTGTGTGTGTGTGTGTTGTCGGTGTGTGTGTGTGTGTGTGTTGTCGGTGTGTGTGTGTGTGTTGTCGGTGTGTGTGTGTGTGTGTTGCCGGTGTGTGTGTGTGTGTTGTCAGTGTGTGTGTGTGTGTGTTGTCGGTGTGTGTGTGTGTGTTGTCGGTGTGTGTGTGTGTGTGTGTTGTCGGTGTGTGTGTGTGTGTTGTCGGTGTGTGTGTGTGTGTGTTGTCGGTGTGTGTGTGTGTAGTCGGTGTGTGTGTGTGTGTGTTGTCGGTGTGTGTGTGTTGTCGGTGTGTGTGTGTGTGTTGTCGGTGTGTGTGTGTGTTGTCGGTGTGTGTGTTGTGTGTGTGTGTGTTGTCGGTGTGTGTGTGTGTTGTCGGTGTGTGTGTGTGTGTTGTCGGTGTGTGTGTGTTGTCGGTGTGTGTGTGTTGTCGGTGTGTGTGTGTGTGTGTGTGTGTTGTCGGTGTGTGTGTGTGTAGTCGGTGTGTGTGTGTGTGTGTGCTGTCGGTGTCTGTGTGTGTGTTGTCGGTGTGTGTGTGTGTGTGTGTTGTCGGTGTGTGTGTGTGTTGTCGGTGTGTGTGTTGTGTGTGTGTGTGTTGTCGGTGTGTGTGTGTTTTGTCGGTGTGTGTGTGTGTGTGTTGTCGGTGTGTGTGTGTTGTCGGTGTGTGTGTGTGTGTTGTCTGTGTGTGTGTGTGTGTGTGTGTATGTTGTTGGTGTGTGTGTGTGTGTGTGTGTGTGTGTGTGTTGTCAGTGTGTGTGTGTGTGTGTGTGTGTTGTCGGTGTGTGTGTGTGTGTGTTGTCGGTGTGTGTGTGTGTGTGTGTGTTGTCGGTGTGTGTGTGTGTGTGTGTTGTCGGTGTGTGTGTGTGTGTTGCTGGTGTTTGTGTGTGTGTGTGTTGTCGGTGTGTGTGTGTGTGTTGTCGGTGTGTGTGTGTGTGTGTGTGTGTTGTCGGTGTGTGTGTGTGTGTTGTCGGTGTGTGTGTGTGTGTGTGTTGTCGGTGTGTTTGTGTGTGTGTGTTGTCGGTGTGTGTGTGTGTGTGTGTTGTCGGTGTGTGTGTGTGTGTTGTGTGTGTGTGTGTTGTCGGTGTGTGTGTGTGTGTTGTCTTTGTGTGTGTGTGTGTGTGTGTTGTCGGTGTGTGTGTGTGTGTGTGTTGTCGGTGTGTGTGTGTGTGTGTTGTGTGTGTGTGTGTTGTCGGTGTGTGTGTGTGTGTGTTGTCGGTGTGTGTGTGTGTTGTCGGTGTGTGTGTTGTCGTTGTGTGTGTGTTGTCGGTGTGTGTGTGTGTGTGTTGTCGGTGTGTGTGTGTGTGTGTTGTCGGTGTGTGTGTGTGTGTGTTGTCGGTGAGTGTGTGTGTGTTGTGTGTGTGTGTGTTGTCGGTGTGTGTGTGTGTTGTCGGTGTGTGTGTATGTGTGTGTTGTCGGTGTGTGTGTGTGTGTGTTGTCGGTGTGTGTGTGTGTGTGTTGTGTGTGTGTGTGTTGTCGGTGTGTGTGTGTGTGTGTTGCCGGTGTGTGTGTGTGTGTTGTCAGTGTGTGTGTGTGTGTGTTGTCGGTGTGTGTGTGTGTGTTGTCGGTGTGTGTGTGTGTGTGTGTTGTCGGTGTGTGTGTGTGTGTTGTCGGTGTGTGTGTGTGTGTGTTGTCGTTGTGTGTGTGTGTAGTCGGTGTGTGTGTGTGTGTGTGTGTGTGTTGTCGGTGTGTGTGTGTTGTCGGTGTGTGTGTGTGTGTTGTCGGTGTGTGTGTGTGTTGTCGGTGTGTGTGTTGTGTGTGTGTGTGTTGTCGGTGTGTGTGTGTGTTGTCGGTGTGTGTGTGTGTGTTGTCGGTGTGTGTGTGTTGTGGGTGTGTGTGTGTGTGTTGTCGGTGTGTGTGTGTGTGTGTGTTGTCGGTGTGTGTGTGTGTTGTCGGTGTGTGTGTGTGTTGTCGGTGTGTGTGTTGTGTGTGTGTGTGTTGTCGGTGTGTGTGTGTTTTGTCGGTGTGTGTGTGTGTTGTCGGTGTGTGTGTGTTGTCGGTGTGTGTGTGTGTGTTGTCGGTGTCTGTGTGTGTGTGTGTTGTTGGTGTGTGTGTGTGTGTGTGTGTGTGTGTTGTCAGTGTGTGTGTGTGTGTGTGTGTTGTCGGTGTGTGTGTGTGTGTGTTGTCGGTGTGTGTGTGTGTGTGTGTGTGTTGTCGGTGTGTGTGTGTGTGTTGTCGGTGTGTGTGTGTGTGTTGTCGGTGTGTGTGTGTGTGTTGCTGGTGTTTGTGTGTGTGTGTGTTGTCGGTGTGTGTGTGTGTGTTGTCGGTGTGTGTGTGTGTGTGTGTGTGTGTTGTCGGTGTGTGTGTGTGTGTTGTCGGTGTGTGTGTGTGTGTGTGTTGTTGGTGTGTTTGTGTGTGTGTGTTGTCGGTGTGTGTGTGTGTGTGTTGTCGGTGTGTGTGTGTGTGTTGTGTGTGTGTGTTGTCGGTGTGTGTGTGTGTGTGTGTGTTGTCGGTGTGTGTGTGTGTGTGTTGTCGGTGTGTGTGTGTGTGTGTTGTGTGTGTGTGTGTTGTCGGTGTGTGTGTGTGTGTGTTGTCGGTGTGTGTGTGTGTTGTCGGTGTGTGTGTGTGTGTGTGTTGTCGTTGTGTGTGTGTTGTCGGTGTGTGTGTGTGTGTGTTGTCGGTGTGTGTGTGTGTGTGTTGTCGGTGTGTGTGTGTGTGTTGTCGGTGTGTGTGTGTGTTGTCGGTGTGTGTGTGTGTTGTCGGTGTGTGTGTGTGTGTTTTGTTGTGTGTGTGTGTGTTGTCGGTGTGTGTGTGTGTGTGTTGTCGGTGTGAGTGTGTGTGTTGTCGGTGTGTGTGTGTGTTGTTGGTGTGTGTGTGTGTTGTCGGTGTGTGTGTGTGTAGTCGGTGTGTGTGTGTGTGTGTGTTGTCGGTGTGTGTGTGTGTTGTCGGTGTGTGTGTTGTGTGTGTGTGTGTTGTCGGTGTGTGTGTGTGTTGTCGGTGTGTGTGTGTGTGTGTGTTGTCGGTGTGTGTGTGTTGTCGGTGTGTGTGTGTGTGTTGTCGGTGTGTGTGTGTGTGTGTGTGTTGTCGGTGTGTGTGTGTGTAGTCGGTGTGTGTGTGTGTGTGTGTGTGTGTGCTGTCGGTGTGTGTGTGTGTTGTCGGTGTGTGTGTGTGTGTTGTCGGTGTGTGTGTGTGTTGTCGGTGTGTGTGTTGTGTGTGTGTGTGTTGTCGGTGTGTGTGTGTTTTGTCGGTGTGTGTGTGTGTGTGTTGTCGGTGTGTGTGTGTTGTCGGTGTGTGTGTGTGTGTTGTCGGTGTGTGTGTGTGTGTGTGTGTGTTGTCGGTGTGTGTGTGTGTGTGTTGTCAGTGTGTGTGTGTGTGTGTGTGTTGTCGGTGTGTGTGTGTGTGTGTTGTCGGTGTGTGTGTGTGTGTGTGTGTTGTCGGTGTGTGTGTGTGTGTTGTCGGTGTGTGTGTGTGTGTTGTCGGTGTGTGTGTGTGTGTTGCTGGTGTTTGTGTGTGTGTGTGTTGTCGGTGTGTGTGTGTGTGTTGTCGGTGTGTGTGTGTGTGTGTGTTGTCGGTGTGTGTGTGTGTGTGTTGTGTGTGTGTGTGTTGTCGGTGTGTGTGTGTGTGTGTTGTCGGTGTGTGTGTGTGTGTGTTGTCGGTGTGTGTGTGTGTGTGTTGTCGGTGTGTGTGTGTTGTGTGTGTGTGTGTTGTCGGTGTGTGTGTGTGTGTGTTGTCGGTGTGTGTGTGTGTTGTCGGTGTGTGTGTGTGTGTTGTCGGTGTGTGTGTGTGTGTTGTCGGTGTGTGTGTGTGTGTTGTGTGTGTGTGTGTTGTCGGTGTGTGTGTGTGTGTGTGTGTTGTCGGTGTGTGTGTGTGTGTGTTGTCAGTGTGTGTGTGTGTGTGTGTGTGTGTTGTCGGTGTGTGTGTGTGTGTGTGTGTGTTGTCGGTGTGTGTGTGTGTTGCCGGTGTGTGTGTGTGTGTTGTGGGTGTATGTGTGTGTTGTCGGTGTGTGTGTGTTGTGTGTGTGTGTTGTCGGTGTGTGTGTGTGTTGTCGGTGTGTGTGTGTGTGTGTTGTCGGTGTGTGTGTGTTGTCGGTGTGTGTGTGTGTGTTGTCGGTGTGTGTGTGTGTGTGTTGTCAGTGTGTGTGTGTGTGTGTGTGTTGTCGGTGTGTGTGTGTGTGTGTTGTCGGTGTGTGTGTGTGTGTGTGTGTTGTCGGTGTGTGTGTGTGTGTTGTCGGTGTGTGTGTGTGTGTGTGTTGTCGGTGTGTGTGTGTGTGTTGTCAGTGTGTGTGTGTGTGTGTGTTGTCGGAGTGTTTGTGTGTGTGTTGTCGGTGTGTGTGTGTGTGTGTTGTCGGTGTGTGTGTGTGTGTTGTGTGTGTGTGTGTGTTGTCGGTGTGTGTGTGTTGTCGGTGTGTGTGTATGTGTGTGATGTCGGTGTGTGTGTGTGTGTGTTGTCGGTGTGTGTGTGTGTGTGTTGTGTGTATGTGTGTTGTCGGTGTGTGTGTGTGTGTGTTGCCGGTGTGTGTGTGTGTGTTGTCAGTGTGTGTGTGTGTGTGTTGTCGGTGTGTGTGTGTGTGTTGTCGGTGTGTGTGTGTGTGTGTGTTGTCGGTGTGTGTGTGTTGTCGGTGTGTGTGTGTGTGTGTGTTGTCGGTGTGTGTGTGTGTAGTCGGTGTGTGTGTGTGTGTGTGTGTGTGTGTGTTGTCGGTGTGTGTGTGTTGTCGGTGTGTGTGTGTGTGTTGTCGGTGTGTGTGTGTGTTGTCGGTGTGTGTGTTGTGTGTGTGTGTGTTGTCGGTGTGTGTGTGTGTGTGTGTGTGTTGTCGGTGTGTGTGTGTTGTCGGTGTGTGTGTGTGTGTTGTCGGTGTGTGTGTGTGTGTATGTGTTGTCGGTGTGTGTGTGTGTAGTCGGTGTGTGTGTGTGTGTGTGCTGTCGGTGTGTGTGTGTGTGTTGTCGGTGTGTGTGTGTGTGTGTGTTGTCGGTGTGTGTGTGTGTTGTCGGTGTGTGTGTTGTGTGTGTGTGTGTTGTCGGTGTGTGTGTGTTTTGTCGGTGTGTGTGTGTGTGTGTGTTGTCGGTGTGTTTGTGTTGTCGGTGTGTGTGTGTGTGTTGTCGGTGTGTGTGTGTGTGTGTGTGTTGTTGGTGTGTGTGTGTGTGTGTGTGTTGTTGGTGTGTGTGTGTGTGTGTGTGTGTGTGTGTGTGTGTGTGTTGTCAGTGTGTGTGTGTGTGTGTGTGTTGTCGGTGTGTGTGTGTGTGTGTTGTCGGTGTGTGTGTGTGTGTGTGTGTTGTCGGTGTGTGTGTGTGTGTTGTCGGTGTGTGTGTGTGTGTGTGTTGTCGGTGTGTGTGTGTGTGTTGGTGGTGTTTGTGTGTGTGTGTGTTGTCGGTGTGTGTGTGTTGTCGGTGTGTGTGTGTGTGTGTGTGTGTGTTGTCGGTGTGTGTGTGTGTGTTGTCGGTGTGTGTGTGTGTGTGTGTTGTCGGTGTGTTTGTGTGTGTGTGTTGTCGGTGTGTGTGTGTGTGTGTGTTGTCGGTGTGTGTGTGTGTGTTGTGTGTGTGTGTGTTGTCGGTGTGTGTGTGTGTGTTGTCGGTGTGTGTGTGTGTGTGTGTGTGTTGTCGGTGTGTGTGTGTGTGTGTTGTCGGTGTGTGTGTGTGTGTGTTGTGTGTGTGTGTGTGTTGTCGGTGTGTGTGTGTGTGTGTTGTCGGTGTGTGTGTGTGTTGTCGGTGTGTGTGTGTGTGTTGCTGGTGTTTGTGTGTGTGTGTGTTGTCGGTGTGTGTGTGTGTGTTGTCGGTGTGTGTGTGTGTGTGTGTGTTGTCGGTGTGTGTGTGTGTGTTGTGTGTGTGTGTGTTGTCGGTGTGTGTGTGTGTGTTGTCGGTGTGTGTGTGTGTGTTGTCGGTGTGTGTGTGTGTGTGTGTTGTCGGTGTGTGTGTGTTGTGTGTGTGTGTGTTGTCGGTGTGTGTGTGTGTGTGTTGTCGGTGTGTGTGTGTGTTGTCGGTGTGTGTGTGTGTGTTGGCGGTGTGTGTGTGTGTGTTGTCGGTGTGTGTGTGTGTGTTGTGTGTGTGTGTGTTGTCGGTGTGTGTGTGTGTGTGTTGTCGGTGTGTGTGTGTTGTCAGTGTGTGTGTGTGTGTGTGTGTGTGTGTTGTCGGTGTGTGTGTGTGTGTGTGTGTGTTGTCGGTGTGTGTGTGTGTTGCCGGTGTGTGTGTGTGTGTGTTGTGGGTGTATGTGTGTGTTGTCGGTGTGTGTGTGTTGTGTGTGTGTGTTGTCGGTGTGTGTGTGTGTTGTCGGTGTGTGTGTGTGTGTGTGTTGTCGGTGTGTGTGTGTTGTCGGTGTGTGTGTGTGTGTTGTCGGTGTGTGTGTGTGTGTGTGTTGTCGGTGTGTGTGTGTGTGTTGTCGGTGTGTGTGTGTGTGTGTGTGTTGTCGGTGTGTGTGTGTGTTGCTGGTGTTTGTGTGTGTGTGTGTTGTCGGTGTGTGTGTGTGTGTGTGTGTGTGTGTGTGTGTGTGTGTGTGTGTGTGTGTGTGTGTGTGTGTGTGTGTGTGTGTGTTGTCGGTGTGTGTGTGTGTGTTGTCGGTGTGTGTGTCTGTGTTGTCGGAGTGTTTGTGTGTGTGTGTTGTCGGTGTGTGTGTGTGTGTGTTGTCGGTGTGTGTGTGTGTGTTGTGTGTGTGTGTGTTGTCGGTGTGTGTGTGTGTGTTGTCGGTGTGTGTGTATGTGTGTGATGTCGGTGTGTGTGTGTGTGTGTTGTCGGTGTGTGTGTTTGTGTGTTGTGTGTGTGTGTGTTGTCGGTGTGTGTGTGTGTGTGTTGCCGGTGTGTGTGTGTGTGTTGTCAGTGTGTGTGTGTGTGTGTTGTCGGTGTGTGTGTGTGTGTTGTCGGTGTGTGTGTGTGTGTGTGTGTTGTCGGTGTGTGTGTGTGTGTTGTCGGTGTGTGTGTGTGTGTGTGTTGTCGGTGTGTGTGTGTGTAGTCGGTGTGTGTGTGTGTGTGTGTGTGTTGTCGGTGTGTGTGTGTTGTCGGTGTGTGTGTGTGTGTTGTCGGTGTGTGTGTGTGTTGTCGGTGTGTGTGTTGTGTGTGTGTGTGTTGTCGGTGTGTGTGTGTGTTGTCGGTGTGTGTGTGTGTGTGTGTTGTCGGTGTGTGTGTGTTGTCGGTGTGTGTGTGTGTGTTGTCGGTGTGTGTGTGTGTATGTGTTGTCGGTGTGTGTGTGTGTAGTCGGTGTGTGTGTGTGTGTGTGCTGTCGGTGTGTGTGTGTGTGTTGTCGGTGTGTGTGTGTGTGTGTGTTGTCGGTGTGTGTGTGTGTTGTCGGTGTGTGTGTTGTGTGTGTGTGTGTTGTCGGTGTGTGTGTGTTTTGTCGGTGTGTGTGTGTGTGTGTGTTGTCGGTGTGTGTGTGTGTGTTGTCGGTGTGTGTGTGTGTGTGTGTGTTGTTGGTGTGTGTGTGTGTTGTCGGTGTGTGTGTTGTGTGTGTGTGTGTTGTCGGTGTGTGTGTGTGTGTTGTCGGTGTGTGTGTGTGTTGTCGGTGTGTGTGTTGTGTGTGTGTGTGTTGTCGGTGTGTGTGTGTGTTGTTGGTGTGTGTGTGTGTGTGTTGTCGGTGTGTGTGTGTGTAGTCGGTGTGTGTGTGCGTGTGTGTTGTCGGTGTGTGTGTGTGTTGTCGGTGTGTGTGTTGTGTGTGTGTGTGTGTTGTCAGTGTGTGTGTGTGTTGTCGGTGTGTGTGTGTGTGTTGTCGGTGTGTGTGTGTGTTGTCGGTGTGTGTGTGTGTGTTGTCGGTGTGTGTGTGTGTGTGTGTGTGTTGTCGGTGTGTGTGTGTGTAGTCGGTGTGTGTGTGTGTGTGTGTGTGTGTGCTGTCGGTGTGTGTGTGTGTGTTGTCGGTGTGTGTGTGTGTGTGTTGTCGGTGTGTGTGTGTGTTGTCGGTGTGTGTGTTGTGTGTGTGTGTGTTGTCGGTGTGTGTGTGTTTTGTCGGTGTGTGTGTGTGTGTGTTGTCGGTGTGTGTGTGTTGTCGGTGTGTGTGTGTGTGTTGTCGGTGTGTGTGTGTGTGTTGTCGGTGTGTGTGTGTGTGTTGTCAGTGTGTGTGTGTGTGTGTGTGTTGTCGGTGTGTGTGTGTGTGTGTTGTCTGTGTGTGTGTGTGTGTGTGTGTGTGTTGTCGGTGTGTGTGTGTGTGTTGTCGGTGTGTGTGTGTGTGTTGCTGGTGTTTGTGTGTGTGTGTGTTGTCGGTGTGTGTGTGTGTGTTGTCGGTGTGTGTGTGTGTGTGTGTGTGTTGTCGGTGTGTGTGTGTGTGTTGTCGGTGTGTGTGTGTGTGTGTGTGTTGTCGGTGTGTTTGTGTTTGTGTGTTGTCGGTGTGTGTGTGTGTGTGTTGTCGGTGTGTGTGTGTGTGTTGTGTGTGTGTGTGTTGTCGGTGTGTGTGTGTGTGTTTTTCGGTGTGTGTGTGTGTGTGTGTTGTCGGTGTGTGTGTGTGTGTGTTGTCGGTGTGTGTGTGTGTGTGTTGTGTGTGTGTGTGTTGTCGGTGTGTGTGTGTGTGTGTTGTCGGTGTGTGTGTGTGTTGTCGGTGTGTGTGTGTGTGTTGTCGGTGTGTGTGTGTGTGTGTTGTCGGTGTGTGTGTGTGTGTGTGTTGTCGGTGTGTGTGTGTTGTCGGTGTGTGTGTGTGTGTTGTCGGTGTGTGTGTGTGTATGTGTTGTCGGTGTGTGTGTGTGTAGTCGGTGTGTGTGTGTGTGTGTGCTGTCGGTGTGTGTGTGTGTGTGTGTTGTCGGTGTGTGTGTGTGTTGTCGGTGTGTGTGTTGTGTGTGTGTGTGTTGTCGGTGTGTGTGTGTTTTGTCGGTGTGTGTGTGTGTGTGTGTTGTCGGTGTGTTTGTGTTGTCGGTGTGTGTGTGTGTGTTGTCGGTGTGTGTGTGTGTGTGTGTGTGTTGTTGGTGTGTGTGTGTGTGTGTGAGTTGTTGGTGTGTGTGTGTGTGTGTGTGTGTGTGTGTGTGTGTGTGTGTGTTGTCAGTGTGTGTGTGTGTGTGTGTGTTGTCGGTGTGTGTGTGTGTGTGTTGTCGGTGTGTGTGTGTGTGTGTGTGTTGTCGGTGTGTGTGTGTGTGTTGTCGGTGTGTGTGTGTGTGTGTGTTGTCGGTGTGTGTGTGTGTGTTGCTGGTGTTTGTGTGTGTGTGTGTTGTCGGTGTGTGTGTGTGTGTTGTCGGTGTGTGTGTGTGTGTGTGTGTGTGTTGTCGGTGTGTGTGTGTGTGTTGTCGGTGTGTGTGTGTGTGTGTGTTGTCGGTGTGTTTGTGTGTGTGTGTTGTCGGTGTGTGTGTGTGTGTGTGTTGTCCGTGTGTGTGTGTGTGTTGTGTGTGTGTGTGTTGTCGGTGTGTGTGTGTGTGTGTTGTCGGTGTGTGTGTGTGTGTTGTCGGTGTGTGTGTGTGTGTGTTGTCGGTGTGTGTGTGTGTGTGTGTTGTGTTTGTGTGTGTTGTCGGTGTGTGTGTGTGTGTGTTGTCGGTGTGTGTGTGTGTTGTCGGTGTGTGTGTGTGTGTTGTCGTTGTGTGTGTGTTGTCGGTGTGTGTGTGTGTGTGTTGTCGGTGTGTGTGTGTGTGTTGTCGGTGTGTGTGTGTTGTCGGTGTGTGTGTGTGTGTTTTGTTGTGTGTTTGTGTGTTGTTGGTGTGTGTGTGTGTGTGTGTGTGTTGTCGGTGTGTGTGTGTTATCGGTGTGTGTGTGTGTGTTGTCGGTGTGTGTGTGTGTGTGTGTGTGTGTTGTCGGTGTGTGTGTGTGTTGTCGGTGTGTGTGTGTGTGTTGTCGGTGTGTGTGTGTGTGTGTTGTCGGTGTGTGTGTGTGTTGTGTGTGTGTGTGTTGTCGGTGTGTGTGTGTGTGTTGTCGGTGTGTGTGTGTGTGTGTGTGTTGTCGGTGTGTGTGTGTGTGTGTTGTCGGTGTGTGTGTGTGTGTGTTGTGTGTGTGTGTGTTGTCGGTGTGTGTGTGTGTGTGTTGTCGGTGTGTGTGTGTGTTGTCGGTGTGTGTGTGTGTGTGTTGTGTGTGTGTGTGTTGTCGGTGTGTGTGTGTGTGTGTTGTCGGTGTGTGTGTGTGTTGTCGGTGTGTGTGTGTGTGTTGTCGTTGTGTGTGTGTTGTCGGTGTGTGTGTGTGTGTTGTCGGTGTGTGTGTGTGTGTGTTGTCGGTGTGTGTGTGTGTGTTGTCGGTGTGTGTGTGTGTTGTCGGTGTGTGTGTGTGTGTTTTGTTGTGTGTGTGTGTGTTGTCGGTGTGTGTGTGTGTGTGTTGTCGGTGTGTGTGTGTGTGTTGTCGGTATGTGTGTGTTGTTGGTGTGTGTGTGTGTGTGTTGTCGGAGTGTGTGTGTGTAGTCGGTGTGTGTGTGTGTTGTCGGTGTGTGTGTGTGTTGTCGGTGTGTGTGTTGTGTGTGTGTGTTGTCGGTGTGTGTGTGTGTAGTCGGGTGTGTGTGTGTGTGTGTGTGTGTGTGTGCTGTCGGTGTGTGTGTGTGTGTTGTCGGTGTGTGTGTGTGTTGTCGGTGTGTGTGTTGTGTGTGTGTGTGTTGTCGGTGTGTGTGTGTTTTGTCGGTGTGTGTGTGTGTTGTCGGTGTGTGTGTGTTGTCGGTGTGTGTGTGTGTGTTGTCGGTGTGTGTGTGTGTGTGTGTGTGTTGTCGGTGTGTGTGTGTGTTGTCAGTGTGTGTGTGTGTGTTTGTGTTGTCGGTGTGTGTGTGTGTGTGTTGTCGGTGTGTGTGTGTGTGTGTGTGTGTGTGTTGTCGGTGTGTGTGTGTTGTCGGTGTGTGTGTGTGTGTGTGTTGTCGGTGTGTGTGTGTGTGTTGCTGGTGTTTGTGTGTGTGTGTGTTGTCGGTGTGTGTGTGTGTGTTGTCGGTGTGTGTGTGTGTGTGTGTGTGTGTGTGTGTTGTCGGTGTGTGTGTGTGTTGTCGGTGTGTGTGTGTGTGTGTGTGTTGTCGGTGTGTTTGTGTGTGTGTGTTGTCGGTGTGTGTGTGTGTGTTGTCGGTGTGTGTGTGTGTGTTGTGTGTGTGTGTGTTGTCGGTGTGTGTGTGTGTGTTTTTCGGTGTGTGTGTGTGTGTTGTCGGTGTGTGTGTGTGTGTGTTGTCGGTGTGTGTGTGTGTGTGTTGTGTGTGTGTGTGTTGTCGGTGTGTGTGTGTGTGTGTTGTCGGTGTGTGTGTGTTGTCGGTGTGTGTGTGTGTGTTGTCGGTGTGTGTGTGTTGTCGGTGTGTGTGTGTGTGTGTTGTCGGTGTGTGTGTGTGTGTGTTGTCGGTGTGTGTGTGTGTGTGTGTTGTCGGTGTGTGTGTGTGTGTTGTCGGTGTGTGTGTGTTGTCGGTGTGTGTGTGTGTGTTTTGTTGTGTGTTTGTGTGTTGTTGGTGTGTGTGTGTGTGTGTGTGTTGTCGGTGTGTGTGTGTTATCGGTGTGTGTGTGTGTGTTGTCGGTGTGTGTGTGTGTGTGTGTGTGTGTGTTGTCGGTGTGTGTGTGTGTTGTCGGTGTGTGTGTGTGTGTTGTCGGTGTGTGTGTGTGTGTGTTGTCGGTGTGTGTGTGTGTTGTGTGTGTGTGTGTGTTGTCAGTGTGTGTGTGTGTGTTGTCGGTGTGTGTGTGTGTGTGTTGTCGGTGTGTGTGTGTGTGTGTGTTGTCGGTGTGTGTGTGTGTGTGTTGTGTGTGTGTGTGTTGTCGGTGTGTGTGTGTGTTGTCGGTGTGTGTGTGTGTGTTGTCGGTGTGTGTGTGTGTTGTCGGTGTGTGTGTGTGTTTTGTCGGTGTGTGTGTGTTGTCGGTGTGTGTGTGTGTGTGTTGTCGGTGTGTGTGTGTGTGTTGTCGGTGTGTGTGTGTGTGTTTTGTTGTGTGTCTGTGTGTGTTGTCTGTGTGTGTGTGTGTGTGTTGTCGGTGTGTGTGTGTGTGTTGTCGGTGTGTGTGTGTTGTTGGTGTGGGTGTGTGTGTGTGTGTTGTCGGTGTGTGTGTGTTATCGGTGTGTGTGTGTGTGTTGTCGGTGTGTGTGTGTGTGTGTGTTGTCGGTGTGTGTGTGTGTTGTCGGTGTGTGTGTGTGTGTTGTCGGTGTGTGTGTGTTGTCGGTGTGTGTGTGTGTGTGTGTGTTGTCGGTGTGTGTGTGTGTGTTGTGTGTGTGTGTTGTCGGTGTGTGTGTGTGTGTGTTGTCGTTGTGTGTGTGTGTGTGTTGTCGGTGTGTGTGTGTGTGTTGTCGGTGTGTGTGTGTGTGTGTGTTGTCGGTGTGTGTGTGTTGTCGGTGTGTGTGTGTGTGTTGTCGGTGTGTGTGTGTGTGTGTTGTCGGTGTGTGTGTGTGTGTTGTCAGTGTGTGTGTGTGTGTTGTCGGTGTATGTGTGTGTGTGTGTGTTGTGTGTGTGTGTGTTGTCGCTGTGTTTGTGTGTGTGTTGTCGGTGTGTGTGTGTGTGTGTGTTGTCGGTGTGTGTGTGTTGTCGGTGTGTGTGTGTGTGTTGTCGGTGTGTGTGTGTGTGTGTTGTCGGTGTGTGTGTGTGTGTTGTCAGTGTGTGTGTGTGTGTTGTCGGTGTATGTGTGTGTGTGTGTGTTGTGTGTGTGTGTGTTGTCGCTGTGTTTGTGTGTGTGTTGTCGGTGTGTGTGTGTGTGTGTGTGTTGTCGGTGTGTGTGTGTGTTGTCGGTGTGTGTGTGTGTGTGTGTTGTCGGTGTGTGTGTGTGTTGTCGGTGTGTGTGTTGTCGGTGTGTGCGTGTGTGTGTTGTCGGTGTGTTGTCGGTGTGTGTGTGTGTGTGTTGTCGGTGTGTGTGTGTGTGTTGTCGGTGTGTGTGTGTGTGTGTTGTCGGTGTGTGTGTGTGTGTGTGTTGTGTTTGTGTGTGTTGTCGGTGTGTGTGTGTGTGTGTTGTCGGTGTGTGTGTGTGTTGTCGGTGTGTGTGTGTGTGTTGTCGTTGTGTGTGTGTTGTCGGTGTGTGTGTGTGTGTGTTGTCGGTGTGTGTGTGTGTGTTGTCGGTGTGTGTGTGTTGTCGGTGTGTGTGTGTGTGTTTTGTTGTGTGTTTGTGTGTTGTTGGTGTGTGTGTGTGTGTGTGTGTGTTGTCGGTGTGTGTGTGTTATCGGTGTGTGTGTGTGTGTTGTCGGTGTGTGTGTGTGTGTGTGTGTGTGTTGTCGGTGTGTGTGTGTGTTGTCGGTGTGTGTGTGTGTGTTGTCGGTGTGTGTGTGTGTGTGTTGTCGGTGTGTGTGTGTGTTGTGTGTGTGTGTGTTGTCGGTGTGTGTGTGTGTGTTGTCGGTGTGTGTGTGTGTGTGTGTGTTGTCGGTGTGTGTGTGTGTGTGTTGTCGGTGTGTGTGTGTGTGTGTTGTGTGTGTGTGTGTTGTCGGTGTGTGTGTGTGTGTGTTGTCGGTGTGTGTGTGTGTTGTCGGTGTGTGTGTGTGTGTGTTGTGTGTGTGTGTGTTGTCGGTGTGTGTGTGTGTGTGTTGTCGGTGTGTGTGTGTGTGTGTTGTCGGTGTGTGTGTGTGTGTGTTGTCGGTGTGTGTGTGTGTGTTGATGGTGTGTGTGTATGTGTGTTGTCGGTGTGTGTGTGTGTGTGTGTTGTCGGTGTGTGTGTGGTGTCGGTGTGTGTGTGTGTGTTGTTGGTGTGTGTGTGTGTGTGTTGTCGGTGTGTGTGTGTTGTCGGTGTGTGTGTGTGTGTTGTTGGTGTGTGTGTGTGTGTGTTGTCGGTGTGTGTGTGTGTGTTGTCAGTGTGTGTGTGTGTGTGTGTTGTCGGTGTGTGTGTGTGTGTGTGTGTGTGTGTGTGTGTGTGTGTGTGTGTTGTCGGTGTGTGTGTGTGTGTTGTCGGTGTGTGTGTGTTGTCGGTGTGTGTGTGTGTGTGTTGTCGGTGTGTGTGTGTGTGTGTTGTCGGTGTCTGTGTGTGTGTGTGTTGTCGGTGTGTGTGTGTGTGTTGTCGGTGTGTGTGTGTTGTCGGTGTGTGTGTGTGTGTTTTGTTGTGTGTTTGTGTGTTGTCGGTGTGTGTGTGTGTGTGTTGTCGGTGTGTGTGTGTGTGTTGTCGGTGTGTGTGTGTGTTGTTGGTGTGTGTGTGTGTGTGTGTGTGTTGTCGGTGTGTGTGTGTTATCGGTGTGTGTGTGTGTGTTGTCGGTGTGTGTGTGTGTGTGTGTGTGTGTTGTCGGTGTGTGTGTGTGTTGTCGGTGTGTGTGTGTGTGTTGTCGGTGTGTGTGTGTGTGTGTTGTCGGTGTGTGTGTGTGTTGTGTGTGTGTGTGTTGTCGGTGTGTGTGTGTGTGTTGTCGGTGTGTGTGTGTGTGTGTGTGTTGTCGGTGTGTGTGTGTGTGTTGTCGGTGTGTGTGTGTGTGTGTTGTGTGTGTGTGTGTTGTCGGTGTGTGTGTGTGTGTGTTGTCGGTGTGTGTGTTGTCCGAGTGTGTGTGTGTGTGTGTGTGTGTGTGTTGTCGGTGTGTGTGTTTTGTCGGTGTGTGTGTGTGTGTGTGTGTGTGTGTGTGTTGTCGGTGTGTGTGTGTGTGTTGTCGGTGTGTGTGTGTGTGTGTGTGTTGTCGGTGTGTGTGTGTGTGTGTTGTCGGTGTGTGTGTGTGTGTGTTGTGTGTGTGTGTGTTGTCGGTGTGTGTGTGTGTGTGTTGTCGGTGTGTGTGTTGTCCGAGTGTGTGTGTGTGTGTGTGTGTGTGTGTGTTGTCGGTGTGTGTGTGTTGTCGGTGTGTGTGTGTGTGTGTGTGTGTGTTGTCGGTGTGTGTGTGTGTGTGTGTGTGTGTGTGTGTGTTGTCGGTGTGTGTGTGTTGTCGGTGTGTGTGTGTGTGTTGTCAGTGTGTGTGTGTGTGTTTGTGTTGTCGGTGTGTGTGTGTGTGTGTTGTCGGTGTGTGTGTTATCGGTGTGTGTGCGTGTGTGTTGTCGGTGTGTGTGTGTGTGTGTGTGTGTGTTGTCGGTGTGTGTGTGTGTTGTCGGTGTGTGTGTGTTGTCGGTGTGTGTGTGTGTGTTGTCGGTGTGTGTGTGTGTGTGTTGTCGGTGTGTGTGTGTGTGTTGTCAGTGTGTGTGTGTGTGTTGTCGGTGTATGTGTGTGTGTGTGTGTTGTGTGTGTGTGTGTTGTCGCTGTGTTTGTGTGTGTGTTGTCGGTGTGTGTGTGTGTGTGTGTTGTCGGTGTGTGTGTGTTGTCGGTGTGTGTGTGTGTGTTGTCGGTGTGTGTGTGTGTGTGTTGTCGGTGTGTGTGTGTGTGTTGTCAGTGTGTGTGTGTGTTGTCGGTGTATGTGTGTGTGTGTGTGTTGTGTGTGTGTGTGTTGTCGCTGTGTTTGTGTGTGTGTTGTCGGTGTGTGTGTGTGTGTGTGTGTTGTCGGTGTGTGTGTGTGTTGTCGGTGTGTGTGTGTGTGTGTGTTGTCGGTGTGTGTGTGTGTTGTCGGTGTGTGTGTTGTCGGTGTGTGCGTGTGTGTGTTGTCGGTGTGTTGTCGGTGTGTGTGTGTGTGTGTTGTCGGTGTGTGTGTGTGTGTGTTGTCGGTGTGTGTGTGTGTGTGTTGTCGGTGTGTGTGTGTGTGTTGATGGTGTGTGTGTATGTGTGTTGTCGGTGTGTGTGTGTGTGTGTGTTGTCGGTGTGTGTGTGGTGTCGGTGTGTTGTCGGTGTGTTGTCGGTGTGTTGTCGGTGTGTGTGTGTGTGTGTTGTCGGTGTGTGTGTGTTGTCGGTGTGTGTGTGTGTGTTGTTGGTGTGTGTGTGTGTGTGTTGTCGGTGTGTGTGTGTTGTCGGTGTGTGTGTGTGTGTTGTTGGTGTGTGTGTGTGTGTGTTGTCGGTGTGTGTGTGTGTGTTGTCAGTGTGTGTGTGTGTGTGTGTTGTCGGTGTGTGTGTGTGTGTGTGTGTGTGTGTGTGTGTGTGTGTGTGTTGTCGGTGTGTGTGTGTGTGTTGTCGGTGTGTGTGTGTTGTCGGTGTGTGTGTGTGTGTGTTGTCGGTGTGTGTGTGTGTGTGTTGTCGGTGTCTGTGTGTGTGTGTGTTGTCGGTGTGTGTGTGTGTGTTGTCGGTGTGTGTGTGTTGTCGGTGTGTGTGTGTGTGTTTTGTTGTGTGTTTGTGTGTTGTCGGTGTGTGTGTGTGTGTGTTGTCGGTGTGTGTGTGTGTGTTGTCGGTGTGTGTGTGTGTTGTTGGTGTGTGTGTGTGTGTGTGTGTGTTGTCGGTGTGTGTGTGTGTGTGTGTGTGTGTGTGTTGTCGGTGTGTGTGTGTTGTCGGTGTGTGTGTGTGTGTGTGTGTGTGTTGTCGGTGTGTGTGTGTGTGTGTGTGTGTGTGTGTTGTCGGTGTGTGTGTGTGTGTTGTCGGTGTGTGTGTGTGTGTGTGTGTTGTCGGTGTGTGTGTGTGTGTGTTGTCGGTGTGTGTGTGTGTGTGTTGTGTGTGTGTGTGTTGTCGGTGTGTGTGTGTGTGTGTTGTCGGTGTGTGTGTGTTGTCGGTGTGTGTGTGTGTGTTGTCGGTGTGTGTGTGTGTTGTCGGTGTGTGTGTTGTGTGTGTGTGTGTTGTCGGTGTGTGTGTGTGTTGTCGGTGTGTGTGTGTGTGTGTGTTGTCGGTGTGTGTGTGTTGTCGGTGTGTGTGTGTGTGTTGTCGGTGTGTGTGTGTGTATGTGTTGTCGGTGTGTGTGTGTGTAGTCGGTGTGTGTGTGTGTGTGTGCTGTCGGTGTGTGTGTGTGTGTTGTCGGTGTGTGTGTGTGTGTGTGTTGTCGGTGTGTGTGTGTGTTGTCGGTGTGTGTGTTGTGTGTGTGTGTGTTGTCGGTGTGTGTGTGTTTTGTCGGTGTGTGTGTGTGTGTGTGTTGTCGGTGTGTGTGTGTGTGTTGTCGGTGTGTGTGTGTGTGTGTGTGTTGTTGGTGTGTGTGTGTGTTGTCGGTGTGTGTGTTGTGTGTGTGTGTGTTGTCGGTGTGTGTGTGTGTGTTGTCGGTGTGTGTGTGTGTTGTCGGTGTGTGTGTTGTGTGTGTGTGTGTTGTCGGTGTGTGTGTGTGTTGTTGGTGTGTGTGTGTGTGTGTTGTCGGTGTGTGTGTGTGTAGTCGGTGTGTGTGTGCGTGTGTGTTGTCGGTGTGTGTGTGTGTTGTCGGTGTGTGTGTTGTGTGTGTGTGTGTGTTGTCAGTGTGTGTGTGTGTTGTCGGTGTGTGTGTGTGTGTTGTCGGTGTGTGTGTGTGTTGTCGGTGTGTGTGTGTGTGTTGTCGGTGTGTGTGTGTGTGTGTGTGTGTTGTCGGTGTGTGTGTGTGTAGTCGGTGTGTGTGTGTGTGTGTGTGTGTGTGCTGTCGGTGTGTGTGTGTGTGTTGTCGGTGTGTGTGTGTGTGTGTTGTCGGTGTGTGTGTGTGTTGTCGGTGTGTGTGTTGTGTGTGTGTGTGTTGTCGGTGTGTGTGTGTTTTGTCGGTGTGTGTGTGTGTGTGTTGTCGGTGTGTGTGTGTTGTCGGTGTGTGTGTGTGTGTTGTCGGTGTGTGTGTGTGTGTTGTCGGTGTGTGTGTGTGTGTTGTCAGTGTGTGTGTGTGTGTGTGTGTTGTCGGTGTGTGTGTGTGTGTTGTCTGTGTGTGTGTGTGTGTGTGTGTGTGTTGTCGGTGTGTGTGTGTGTGTTGTCGGTGTGTGTGTGTGTGTTGCTGGTGTTTGTGTGTGTGTGTGTTGTCGGTGTGTGTGTGTGTGTTGTCGGTGTGTGTGTGTGTGTGTGTGTGTTGTCGGTGTGTGTGTGTGTGTTGTCGGTGTGTGTGTGTGTGTGTGTGTTGTCGGTGTGTTTGTGTTTGTGTGTTGTCGGTGTGTGTGTGTGTGTGTTGTCGGTGTGTGTGTGTGTGTTGTGTGTGTGTGTGTTGTCGGTGTGTGTGTGTGTGTTTTTCGGTGTGTGTGTGTGTGTGTGTTGTCGGTGTGTGTGTGTGTGTGTTGTCGGTGTGTGTGTGTGTGTGTTGTGTGTGTGTGTGTTGTCGGTGTGTGTGTGTGTGTGTTGTCGGTGTGTGTGTGTGTTGTCGGTGTGTGTGTGTGTGTTGTCGGTGTGTGTGTGTGTGTGTTGTCGGTGTGTGTGTGTGTGTGTGTTGTCGGTGTGTGTGTGTTGTCGGTGTGTGTGTGTGTGTTGTCGGTGTGTGTGTGTGTATGTGTTGTCGGTGTGTGTGTGTGTAGTCGGTGTGTGTGTGTGTGTGTGCTGTCGGTGTGTGTGTGTGTGTGTGTTGTCGGTGTGTGTGTGTGTTGTCGGTGTGTGTGTTGTGTGTGTGTGTGTTGTCGGTGTGTGTGTGTTTTGTCGGTGTGTGTGTGTGTGTATTGTCGGTGTGTTTGTGTTGTCGGTGTGTGTGTGTGTGTTGTCGGTGTGTGTGTGTGTGTGTGTGTGTTGTTGGTGTGTGTGTGTGTGTGTGAGTTGTTGGTGTGTGTGTGTGTGTGTGTGTGTGTGTGTGTGTGTGTGTGTGTTGTCAGTGTGTGTGTGTGTGTGTGTGTTGTCGGTGTGTGTGTGTGTGTGTTGTCGGTGTGTGTGTGTGTGTGTGTGTGTTGTCGGTGTGTGTGTGTGTGTTGTCGGTGTGTGTGTGTGTGTGTGTTGTCGGTGTGTGTGTGTGTGTTGCTGGTGTTTGTGTGTGTGTGTGTTGTCGGTGTGTGTGTGTGTGTTGTCGGTGTGTGTGTGTGTGTGTGTGTGTGTTGTCGGTGTGTGTGTGTGTGTTGTCGGTGTGTGTGTGTGTGTGTGTTGTCGGTGTGTTTGTGTGTGTGTGTTGTCGGTGTGTGTGTGTGTGTGTGTTGTCCGTGTGTGTGTGTGTGTTGTGTGTGTGTGTGTTGTCGGTGTGTGTGTGTGTGTGTTGTCGGTGTGTGTGTGTGTGTTGTCGGTGTGTGTGTGTGTGTGTTGTCGGTGTGTGTGTGTGTGTGTGTTGTGTTTGTGTGTGTTGTCGGTGTGTGTGTGTGTGTGTTGTCGGTGTGTGTGTGTGTTGTCGGTGTGTGTGTGTGTGTTGTCGTTGTGTGTGTGTTGTCGGTGTGTGTGTGTGTGTGTTGTCGGTGTGTGTGTGTGTGTTGTCGGTGTGTGTGTGTTGTCGGTGTGTGTGTGTGTGTTTTGTTGTGTGTTTGTGTGTTGTTGGTGTGTGTGTGTGTGTGTGTGTGTTGTCGGTGTGTGTGTGTTATCGGTGTGTGTGTGTGTGTTGTCGGTGTGTGTGTGTGTGTGTGTGTGTGTTGTCGGTGTGTGTGTGTGTTGTCGGTGTGTGTGTGTGTGTTGTCGGTGTGTGTGTGTGTGTGTTGTCGGTGTGTGTGTGTGTTGTGTGTGTGTGTGTTGTCGGTGTGTGTGTGTGTGTTGTCGGTGTGTGTGTGTGTGTGTGTGTTGTCGGTGTGTGTGTGTGTGTGTTGTCGGTGTGTGTGTGTGTGTGTTGTGTGTGTGTGTGTTGTCGGTGTGTGTGTGTGTGTGTTGTCGGTGTGTGTGTGTGTTGTCGGTGTGTGTGTGTGTGTGTTGTGTGTGTGTGTGTTGTCGGTGTGTGTGTGTGTGTGTTGTCGGTGTGTGTGTGTGTTGTCGGTGTGTGTGTGTGTGTTGTCGTTGTGTGTGTGTTGTCGGTGTGTGTGTGTGTGTTGTCGGTGTGTGTGTGTGTGTGTTGTCGGTGTGTGTGTGTGTGTTGTCGGTGTGTGTGTGTGTTGTCGGTGTGTGTGTGTGTGTTTTGTTGTGTGTGTGTGTGTTGTCGGTGTGTGTGTGTGTGTGTTGTCGGTGTGTGTGTGTGTGTTGTCGGTATGTGTGTGTTGTTGGTGTGTGTGTGTGTGTGTTGTCGGAGTGTGTGTGTGTAGTCGGTGTGTGTGTGTGTTGTCGGTGTGTGTGTGTGTTGTCGGTGTGTGTGTTGTGTGTGTGTGTTGTCGGTGTGTGTGTGTGTAGTCGGTGTGTGTGTGTGTGTGTGTGTGTGTGTGTGCTGTCGGTGTGTGTGTGTGTGTTGTCGGTGTGTGTGTGTGTTGTCGGTGTGTGTGTTGTGTGTGTGTGTGTTGTCGGTGTGTGTGTGTTTTGTCGGTGTGTGTGTGTGTTGTCGGTGTGTGTGTGTTGTCGGTGTGTGTGTGTGTGTTGTCGGTGTGTGTGTGTGTGTGTGTGTGTTGTCGGTGTGTGTGTGTGTTGTCAGTGTGTGTGTGTGTGTTTGTGTTGTCGGTGTGTGTGTGTGTGTGTTGTCGGTGTGTGTGTGTGTGTGTGTGTGTGTGTTGTCGGTGTGTGTGTGTTGTCGGTGTGTGTGTGTGTGTGTGTTGTCGGTGTGTGTGTGTGTGTTGCTGGTGTTTGTGTGTGTGTGTGTTGTCGGTGTGTGTGTGTGTGTTGTCGGTGTGTGTGTGTGTGTGTGTGTGTGTGTGTGTTGTCGGTGTGTGTGTGTGTTGTCGGTGTGTGTGTGTGTGTGTGTGTTGTCGGTGTGTTTGTGTGTGTGTGTTGTCGGTGTGTGTGTGTGTGTTGTCGGTGTGTGTGTGTGTGTTGTGTGTGTGTGTGTTGTCGGTGTGTGTGTGTGTGTTTTTCGGTGTGTGTGTGTGTGTTGTCGGTGTGTGTGTGTGTGTGTTGTCGGTGTGTGTGTGTGTGTGTTGTGTGTGTGTGTGTTGTCGGTGTGTGTGTGTGTGTGTTGTCGGTGTGTGTGTGTTGTCGGTGTGTGTGTGTGTGTTGTCGGTGTGTGTGTGTTGTCGGTGTGTGTGTGTGTGTGTTGTCGGTGTGTGTGTGTGTGTGTTGTCGGTGTGTGTGTGTGTGTGTGTTGTCGGTGTGTGTGTGTGTGTTGTCGGTGTGTGTGTGTTGTCGGTGTGTGTGTGTGTGTTTTGTTGTGTGTTTGTGTGTTGTTGGTGAGTGTGTGTGTGTGTGTGTTGTCGGTGTGTGTGTGTTATCGGTGTGTGTGTGTGTGTTGTCGGTGTGTGTGTGTGTGTGTGTGTGTGTGTTGTCGGTGTGTGTGTGTGTTGTCGGTGTGTGTGTGTGTGTTGTCGGTGTGTGTGTGTGTGTGTTGTCGGTGTGTGTGTGTGTTGTGTGTGTGTGTGTGTTGTCAGTGTGTGTGTGTGTGTTGTCGGTGTGTGTGTGTGTGTGTTGTCGGTGTGTGTGTGTGTGTGTGTTGTCGGTGTGTGTGTGTGTGTGTTGTGTGTGTGTGTGTTGTCGGTGTGTGTGTGTGTTGTCGGTGTGTGTGTGTGTGTTGTCGGTGTGTGTGTGTGTTGTCGGTGTGTGTGTGTGTTTTGTCGGTGTGTGTGTGTTGTCGGTGTGTGTGTGTGTGTGTTGTCGGTGTGTGTGTGTGTGTTGTCGGTGTGTGTGTGTGTGTTTTGTTGTGTGTCTGTGTGTGTTGTCTGTGTGTGTGTGTGTGTGTTGTCGGTGTGTGTGTGTGTGTTGTCGGTGTGTGTGTGTTGTTGGTGTGGGTGTGTGTGTGTGTGTTGTCGGTGTGTGTGTGTTATCGGTGTGTGTGTGTGTGTTGTCGGTGTGTGTGTGTGTGTGTGTTGTCGGTGTGTGTGTGTGTTGTCGGTGTGTGTGTGTGTGTGTTGTCGGTGTGTGTGTGTTGTCGGTGTGTGTGTGTGTGTGTGTGTTGTCGGTGTGTGTGTGTGTGTTGTGTGTGTGTGTTGTCGGTGTGTGTGTGTGTGTGTTGTCGTTGTGTGTGTGTGTGTGTTGTCGGTGTGTGTGTGTGTGTTGTCGGTGTGTGTGTGTGTGTGTGTTGTCGGTGTGTGTGTGTTGTCGGTGTGTGTGTGTGTGTTGTCGGTGTGTGTGTGTGTGTGTTGTCGGTGTGTGTGTGTGTGTTGTCAGTGTGTGTGTGTGTGTTGTCGGTGTATGTGTGTGTGTGTGTGTTGTGTGTGTGTGTGTTGTCGCTGTGTTTGTGTGTGTGTTGTCGGTGTGTGTGTGTGTGTGTGTTGTCGGTGTGTGTGTGTTGTCGGTGTGTGTGTGTGTGTTGTCGGTGTGTGTGTGTGTGTGTTGTCGGTGTGTGTGTGTGTGTTGTCAGTGTGTGTGTGTGTGTTGTCGGTGTATGTGTGTGTGTGTGTGTTGTGTGTGTGTGTGTTGTCGCTGTGTTTGTGTGTGTGTTGTCGGTGTGTGTGTGTGTGTGTGTGTTGTCGGTGTGTGTGTGTGTTGTCGGTGTGTGTGTGTGTGTGTGTTGTCGGTGTGTGTGTGTGTTGTCGGTGTGTGTGTTGTCGGTGTGTGCGTGTGTGTGTTGTCGGTGTGTTGTCGGTGTGTGTGTGTGTGTGTTGTCGGTGTGTGTGTGTGTGTGTTGTCGGTGTGTGTGTGTGTGTGTTGTCGGTGTGTGTGTGTGTGTTGATGGTGTGTGTGTATGTGTGTTGTCGGTGTGTGTGTGTGTGTGTGTTGTCGGTGTGTGTGTGGTGTCGGTGTGTGTGTGTGTGTTGTTGGTGTGTGTGTGTGTGTGTTGTCGGTGTGTGTGTGTTGTCGGTGTGTGTGTGTGTGTTGTTGGTGTGTGTGTGTGTGTGTTGTCGGTGTGTGTGTGTGTGTTGTCAGTGTGTGTGTGTGTGTGTGTTGTCGGTGTGTGTGTGTGTGTGTGTGTGTGTGTGTGTGTGTGTGTGTGTGTTGTCGGTGTGTGTGTGTGTGTTGTCGGTGTGTGTGTGTTGTCGGTGTGTGTGTGTGTGTGTTGTCGGTGTGTGTGTGTGTGTGTTGTCGGTGTCTGTGTGTGTGTGTGTTGTCGGTGTGTGTGTGTGTGTTGTCGGTGTGTGTGTGTTGTCGGTGTGTGTGTGTGTGTGTGTGTGTTGTCGGTGTGTGTGTGTTATCGGTGTGTGTGTGTGTGTTGTCGGTGTGTGTGTGTGTGTGTGTGTGTGTTGTCGGTGTGTGTGTGTGTTGTCGGTGTGTGTGTGTGTGTTGTCGGTGTGTGTGTGTGTGTGTTGTCGGTGTGTGTGTGTGTTGTGTGTGTGTGTGTTGTCGGTGTGTGTGTGTGTGTTGTCGGTGTGTGTGTGTGTGTGTGTGTTGTCGGTGTGTGTGTGTGTGTTGTCGGTGTGTGTGTGTGTGTGTTGTGTGTGTGTGTGTTGTCGGTGTGTGTGTGTGTGTGTTGTCGGTGTGTGTGTTGTCCGAGTGTGTGTGTGTGTGTGTGTGTGTGTGTTGTCGGTGTGTGTGTTTTGTCGGTGTGTGTGTGTGTGTGTGTGTGTGTGTGTGTTGTCGGTGTGTGTGTGTGTGTTGTCGGTGTGTGTGTGTGTGTGTGTGTTGTCGGTGTGTGTGTGTGTGTGTTGTCGGTGTGTGTGTGTGTGTGTTGTGTGTGTGTGTGTTGTCGGTGTGTGTGTGTGTGTGTTGTCGGTGTGTGTGTTGTCCGAGTGTGTGTGTGTGTGTGTGTGTGTGTGTGTTGTCGGTGTGTGTGTGTTGTCGGTGTGTGTGTGTGTGTGTGTGTGTGTTGTCGGTGTGTGTGTGTGTGTGTGTGTGTGTGTGTGTGTTGTCGGTGTGTGTGTGTTGTCGGTGTGTGTGTGTGTGTTGTCAGTGTGTGTGTGTGTGTTTGTGTTGTCGGTGTGTGTGTGTGTGTGTTGTCGGTGTGTGTGTTATCGGTGTGTGTGCGTGTGTGTTGTCGGTGTGTGTGTGTGTGTGTGTGTGTGTTGTCGGTGTGTGTGTGTGTTGTCGGTGTGTGTGTGTTGTCGGTGTGTGTGTGTGTGTTGTCGGTGTGTGTGTGTGTGTGTTGTCGGTGTGTGTGTGTGTGTTGTCAGTGTGTGTGTGTGTGTTGTCGGTGTATGTGTGTGTGTGTGTGTTGTGTGTGTGTGTGTTGTCGCTGTGTTTGTGTGTGTGTTGTCGGTGTGTGTGTGTGTGTGTGTTGTCGGTGTGTGTGTGTTGTCGGTGTGTGTGTGTGTGTTGTCGGTGTGTGTGTGTGTGTGTTGTCGGTGTGTGTGTGTGTGTTGTCAGTGTGTGTGTGTGTGTTGTCGGTGTATGTGTGTGTGTGTGTGTTGTGTGTGTGTGTGTTGTCGCTGTGTTTGTGTGTGTGTTGTCGGTGTGTGTGTGTGTGTGTGTGTTGTCGGTGTGTGTGTGTGTTGTCGGTGTGTGTGTGTGTGTGTGTTGTCGGTGTGTGTGTGTGTTGTCGGTGTGTGTGTTGTCGGTGTGTGCGTGTGTGTGTTGTCGGTGTGTTGTCGGTGTGTGTGTGTGTGTGTTGTCGGTGTGTGTGTGTGTGTGTTGTCGGTGTGTGTGTGTGTGTGTTGTCGGTGTGTGTGTGTGTGTTGATGGTGTGTGTGTATGTGTGTTGTCGGTGTGTGTGTGTGTGTGTGTTGTCGGTGTGTGTGTGGTGTCGGTGTGTTGTCGGTGTGTTGTCGGTGTGTTGTCGGTGTGTGTGTGTGTGTGTTGTCGGTGTGTGTGTGTTGTCGGTGTGTGTGTGTGTGTTGTTGGTGTGTGTGTGTGTGTGTTGTCGGTGTGTGTGTGTTGTCGGTGTGTGTGTGTGTGTTGTTGGTGTGTGTGTGTGTGTGTTGTCGGTGTGTGTGTGTGTGTTGTCAGTGTGTGTGTGTGTGTGTGTTGTCGGTGTGTGTGTGTGTGTGTGTGTGTGTGTGTGTGTGTGTGTGTGTTGTCGGTGTGTGTGTGTGTGTTGTCGGTGTGTGTGTGTTGTCGGTGTGTGTGTGTGTGTGTTGTCGGTGTGTGTGTGTGTGTGTTGTCGGTGTCTGTGTGTGTGTGTGTTGTCGGTGTGTGTGTGTGTGTTGTCGGTGTGTGTGTGTTGTCGGTGTGTGTGTGTGTGTTTTGTTGTGTGTTTGTGTGTTGTCGGTGTGTGTGTGTGTGTGTTGTCGGTGTGTGTGTGTGTGTTGTCGGTGTGTGTGTGTGTTGTTGGTGTGTGTGTGTGTGTGTGTGTGTTGTCGGTGTGTGTGTGTGTGTGTGTGTGTGTGTGTTGTCGGTGTGTGTGTGTTGTCGGTGTGTGTGTGTGTGTGTGTGTGTGTTGTCGGTGTGTGTGTGTGTGTGTGTGTGTGTGTGTTGTCGGTGTGTGTGTGTGTGTTGTCGGTGTGTGTGTGTGTGTGTGTGTTGTCGGTGTGTGTGTGTGTGTGTTGTCGGTGTGTGTGTGTGTGTGTTGTGTGTGTGTGTGTTGTCGGTGTGTGTGTGTGTGTGTTGTCGGTGTGTGTGTTGTCCGAGTGTGTGTGTGTGTGTGTGTGTGTGTGTTGTCGGTGTGTGTGTGTTGTCGGTGTGTGTGTGTGTGTGTGTGTGTGTTGTCGGTGTGTGTGTGTGTGTGTGTGTGTGTTGTCGGTGTGTGTGTGTTGTCGGTGTGTGTGTGTGTGTTGTCAGTGTGTGTGTGTGTGTGTGTGTTGTCGGTGTGTTTGTGTGTGTGTTGTCGGTGTGTGTGTTATCGGTGTGTGTGCGTGTGTGTTGTCGGTGTGTGTGTGTGTGTGTGTGTGTGTTGTCGGTGTGTGTGTGTGTTGTTGGTGTGTGTGTGTGTGTGTGTGTTGTCGGTGTGTGTGTGTTTATGTGTGTGTGTTGTCGGTGTGTGTGTGTGTGTGTTGTCGGTGTGTGTGTGTGTGTGTGTGTTGTCGGTGTGTGTGTGTGTGTGTTGTCGGTGTGTGTGTGTGTGTTGTGTGTGGGTGTGTTGTCGGTGTGTGTGTGTGTGTTGTCGGTGTGTGTGTGTGTTGTCGGTGTGTGTGTGTGTGTGTTGTCGATGTGTGTGTGTGTGTTGTCGGTGTGTGTGTGTGTGTGTGTGTGTTGTCGGTGTGTGTGTGTGTGTGTTGTGTGTGTGTTTGTTGTCGGTGTGTGTGTGTGTGTGTGTTGTCGGTGTGTGTGTGTGTGTTGTCGGTGTGTGTGTGTGTGTGTGTTGTCGGTGTGTGTATGTGTGTGTGTGTTGTCGGTGTGTGTGTGTGTGTGTTGTCGGTGTGTGTGTTATCGGTGTGTGTGCGTGTGTGTTGTCGGTGTGTGTGTGTGTGTGTGTGTGTGTTGTCGGTGTGTGTGTGTGTTGTTGGTGTGTGTGTGTGTGTGTGTGTTGTCGGTGTGTGTGTGTTGTCGGTGTGTGTGTGTTTATGTGTTGTCGGTGTGTGTGTGTTTGTGTTGTCGGTGTGTGTGTGTGTGTTGTTGGTGTGTGTGTGTGTGTTGTCGGTGTGTGTGTGTGTTGTGTGTGTTTGTGTTGTCGATGTGTGTGTGTGTGTTGTCGATGTGTGTGTGTGTGTTGTCGGTGTGTGTGTGTGTGTGTTGTCGGTGTGTGTGTGTGTCTGTGTGTGTGTGTGTGTTGTCGGTGTGTGTGTGTGTGTTGTCGGTTTGTGTGTGTGTGTTGTCGGTGTGTGTGTGTGTGTGTGTTGTCGGTGTGTGTGTGTGTGTTGTCGGTGTGTGTGTTGTTGGTGTGTGTGTGTTGTCGGTGTGTGTGTGTGTGTTGTCGGTGTGGGTGTGTTGTCGGTGTGTTTGTGTGTGTGTGTTGTCGGTGTGTGTGAGTGTGTGTTGTCGGTGTGTGTGTGTGTGTGTTGTCGATGTGTGTGTGTGTGTTGTCGGTGTGTGTGTGTGTGTGTGTGTGTTGTCGGTGTGTGTGTGTGTGTTTGTTGTGTGTGTGTGTGTTGTCAGTGTGTGTGTGTGTGTGTGTGTTGTCGGTGTGTGTGTGTGTGTGTTGTCGGTGTGTGTGTGTGTGTGTGTGTGTTGTCGGTGTGTGTATGTGTGTGTGTGTTGTCGGTGTGTGTGTGTGTTGTCGGTGTGTGTGTTATCGGTGTGTGTGCGTGTGTGTTGTCGGTGTGTGTGTGTGTGTGTGTGTGTTGTCGGTGTGTGTGTGTGTTGTTGGTGTGTGTGTGTGTGTGTGTGTTGTCGGTGTGTGTGTGTTTATGTGTTGTCGGTGTGTGTGTGTGTGTGTTGTCGGTGTGTGTGTGTGTGTTGTCGGTGTGTGTGTGTGTGTTGTCGGTGTGTGTGTGTGTTGTCGGTGTGTGTGTGTGTGTGTGT